>NW_027287217.1:1252500-1290000 GCF_022747635.1 Hetaerina americana | reverse complement strand
CTTCAGCATACAAATCTGCCGCCTGAGATCGCAGCCAACCGATGACGGCATCTTAAAATGCCTCGTCGAAACGAGCAGGAAACATGTGATAACCTAACCCTTCGGTCATTTTTTCCAGCAACAGAGGCGTATAAATCTGTGAAAAACTTTTTTAAAGATTTCAGATATGGCAAGACGCCGGTTTTCACGAACTTTTCGTCAATTTTCAGGTGATCAACACAGACGGGCGGTCACTTCTGTCATCATCATGGACATTTGTGTTCACTCTTAAACAAACGATAACGATGACGCACAATTATTCGTCAATCATCACATTTGGTACACACAGAGCACAAATATTCAGATGAATATCAATAGCTTTGAAGTTTTTCTTAATCAGAAAAAACCTTATCCCTGAACGGACGTCGCATTTGAAGGGAATTTGAACTGTACTCCTTTTAACCTGCTATTGTATTGCAATTGTATGGATTTAGCATGAGGCTTTGTTCTCTCTTACGGGTGGGGGGACCTTAACTCCACCCACCACACACCTTTGCGGCAGCTTGCGGGGTATTACAAAGATGTTGATGAAGGATGTGTGGCAGGGGGTGGTCGGTCACCAGGCATTCTACCTACATTCACTCTACTTCCTCATGCACCTGGCACCCTGCGATCCAACAAAAACGGCGTGGAAATGGGGTGACCGAACAAAAATCATGGAACACGCCAACATATATAACGAATAGCATGGTTAGCAGCTATTCCTATGCCTACACAAAGAGGACAAGAAAATACATTAAAAGAGGATAGGCGCACATGCACTTATTACCGCTTAGTATGCTTCGGGCGGACAATTCACAAATACATTAGGCTAAATATGTATACATATATTATTTATATATATATATATATGTGTGTATGTAGTACATTACACAGTAACACAATATAGAAACACAAAAAAAGGAACACTCACACGTTATTTCATGATAATTTCGACGGAATTCTACTCCGTCTTCATCGGAAGATATAGAAGTAATTCAAGTAGATATAGAAGTAGTTCAAGTATATATAGAAGTAATTCAATAAGTCATTACTTCTATATCTTCCGATAAAGACGGAGTAGAATTCTGTCGAAATTATAAAGAAATGTGGGTGTTCCTTTTTTTGTGTTTCTATATTGTGTTACTGTGTAATGTACTATTTGGCACTTCCGTATTACGTCTACGAAAGCATATATATATATATATATATATATATATATATATATATATATATATATATATATATATATATATATATATATACATATATATATATATTTTTTTTTTTAAGGTAATCTACCGGTTAAGGTAGGTTTTTTCGATGGACACAACTACCAAACAAATATTTTGTGACTACTAACAAACACAACCCTAAATTCTACTCTACACCAGGTCCCTCTTCATCTCTGAGTACTTTCTTCCGCCCTTCATCCCGTCCAACATCCCTATCCTGTTCCTTCCCTTTCCTCTTTTGCCCAACATTCTACCCTCTATCACAGTCTTCAACATCCCACTGCCGGTCAACAACCCCTTCATCCACTTTTCCTGCCTCCATAGGATTGCTCCCAACAAACCCCTCTCTACGCCCACCATACCAAGTACTTCCTCATTTGTTTTCTTCTCTGTCCATTTCACCTTTTCCATTCTTCTCCACACCCACATTTCAAAAGCCTCCAGTCTACGTCTATCCTCCTGCTTCAATGACCACGTTTCCGCGCCGTACATAGCTACGCTCCATATCAAAGTTTTTACGAGTCTTTTCTTAACATCCTTACTCAAAGTCCCCGTCATCAACTCCCTCCTCCTCGTGAAAGCCTCTTTGCCTAGCGCAATTCTTCTCCTTACGTCCCTACTACTTTGACCGTGTTGGTCCAAAACACTACCGAGATACGTAAACTGTTCTACCTGCTCTAGTTTTTGCCCTCTTACTTTAATGTTAAGATAAGCCTCTTTCTTTCTAGAAAATCGCATAACCTTTGTTTTATTAGCGTTGATTCTCATCCCATACCTGTCGCACTGAATTTCCAATTCACTAAGCAATGCTTGTAGCCCCTTGGCTGACTGACAAACTAAAGCTTGGTCATCAGCAAACCTAACTGATTTTACGAATTCCCCGCCCACTTTCATTCCTACCTCTAGTTCTTCCCATGCCTCTTTGATCATTTCCTCTGCATACAGGTTGAACAGCAACGGTGATAATGGGCAACCCTGCCTTACACCCCTTCCTAACACTGCCCATCCTGACTCCCCGTTTCCCACCCGCACCTGAGCAGTCTGAGACATGTACAGGTTGCGGATTAGCCTCATTTCCCTCCAATATATTCATATTTTCTGCAATATACTCATTAGTTTTTCCCAGTTCACTACATCAAACGCTTTTTCGAAATCGACGAAACAGGCAAATACCTCCTGGTTGTGTTCTATATTCCTCTCGATTAATAATCTCATTACTGCAATGGCATCACGCGTACCTCTCCCCTTCCTAAACCCAAACTGATCATCCCCTAAGTAATCATTTGCCCTACTCTCTATCCGTTTGTTTATCAAACAACAACCATATTATTATTTATTAACAACCTTAGCTGCGTGGGATATCAAACTAATTGTCCTGTAGTCCTCACATGACGTGGCCTTTACCTTTTTCGGAATAGGAACTAAAACTGATCTCACAAAGTCTTCCGGCCAGATTCCCTCCTCATAAATACTACGGATCAGCCCATATAGCCTCTTCCTCCCACATTTTCCCAAGCATTTCAAAAGTTCCACGGGAATGTTATCTACCCCTACGGCCTTATTTAGTTTCATCTCCCTTAATGCCCTTTCTATCTCATTGTCTAGTATGCCTGGACCTAAGCTATCTTCCTCTACGTCATGTTCCTTTCCAATGTCTAACTTTGTTGGTCTAAGCTCTTTACTATACAGTTCTTCTACATATTCCTTCCATCTCTCTTGGATCTTTCCTGCGTCAACTATTACCTTACCGGCCTTATCTCTAACTGCTATCGTTGATCTCCCTTTCTTACTTCCCGATAAAGATTTAACTATGCTGTAAAGCGCACCGATTTCCCCCTTCCTCTGCAGACTTTCCATATCCTCGCACTGCGTCTTCCACCATGCTTCCTTTGCTTTATTTGTTGCCCGCCTCAATTTATTGTTCAATTCTTTGTACTTCATTTTGCCTAATTCTGTATTTATATTCTTCCATTTTCGCCGCTCATCCATCTTTGTAATCATCTCATCCGTGATCCATGGTTTCCTAGTCCTTTTAGCGTTAACGGTTCCAATAGTGTCTTTTGCGGCTTTAGACAACCCTTTTTTGATCATTTCCCATTTTTCTTCAATAGTTATAAGCCCTTTACCATCCTCCATGATTCTCTCTACCGCCTGTTTGTATTCCTTCCTTTTCAACCCATTTAATGCTTCTACATTCCATTTTCTAACTCGCCGCCCCTGCCTTATCTTTTTGAAACGTACGCTACATTTCATAACAACTAAATTGTGGTCTGAGTCCGCATCCGCTCCCGGGAAGCTGTGCGAATTTATCACACTGTTCCTAAACCTGTGTCTAACCAGGATATAATCTAGCTGATATCTTCCCGAGTCACCTGGCATTTTCCATGTATACCTGCGTCTTTTGTGGTGTCTGAACCAAGTGTTGGTGATAACTAAGCCCTGTCTCCTGCAGAACTCAACTGCTTTCTCCCCGCGGTCATTCCTCGTGCCTAAACCGTAGTCCCCCACCTCATCACCATCTCTTCCTTCGCCTACCGTCGCATTCCAATCCCCCATCACTATCAAATGTTTCCCTGCAGGAACACACGCGATCATGTCCTCTAACTGATCGTATATCCTATCGACCTCTTCTTCCTTATGGTTGCTCGGTGGCATGTATACCTGAATAATAACTAAGTTCGTCGGTTCTGCTTTTATCTCCACTAGTAGTATTCTATCCGTTACCTGCTCTATGTTGACTACGCTTCTTCCTACCTCTTCATTTAATACTATGGCAACCCCTCGTTGGCTCTCGTCCCCACCGCTGTATATTATTCTACACTTATCACTCCAGTAATCCCCGCTACCTTTCCATCTCACCTCGCATAGACCTAAAATATCTATATTTCCCCTTTCCATCTCTCGCTTAACATTCTCCAATTTCCCTGTCCTCATCATTGTCCTAACATTCCACGTTCCTATTCTAACTAATTTGGTTTTCTTCTCCTGCGTCTTCTGTCCTGCTGCTGCTGGTTTTCCCTTGCAAGGGTTTCGTGGGATGACGACCGCGGAAGCCTTGCCTCCCCCGCTGCCGGGCACGACACACGGCCGATTGGGCCGAGCCCCGTGGTTGCCAGGACTCAAAATATCTCTATTGTCCATCATATTTTTCTAGGGAATGATAATTGAGGTGGTTTCCCGTTGCCTTCCTCAATAGTGTTTTTAACGTGACACCATCACTTACTGGCCGCCCCACTGGGGTCAGACGCCATTGCAGCCGCCTCACTGAGGAACAGACGCTGCGTGGACTACCTTTCGTCTGGATCCTAACCTTCGACCTATCTGGCATGGGTGACCCTACCAGGAGCAATTTTTATTACTCCCGCCAGTACAGCTCTAGGGGTCATCGGAACGCACAAGCCCTTCCACCACGTCAAGGTTGTAGTCCGGGGAGGGATACATATATATATACATATATATTTCACTGAGGAACAGACGCTGCGTGGACTACCTTTCGTCTGGCTCCTAACCTTCGACCTATCTGGCATGGGTGACCCTACCAGGAGCAATTTTTATTACTCCCGCCAGTACAGCTCTAGGGGTCATCGGAACGCAAAGCCCTTCCACCACGTCAAGGTTGTAGTCCGGGGAGGGATACATATATATATACATATATATTATATATATATATATATATATATATATATATATATATATATATATATATATATATATATATATATAAATGCAAGAAGGAAGGAAGAGGAGAGCTAGTCCTCTCTTTCTTTCAACACTCACGTACAATTAAGGGTCACGTAGTCAATCCCAAAATCCCTAATCCTCCGAACGACCTCAGAGCTGATGAAAGGGTATCAATGACGATTCTCACAAAAAAAATGAAATCATTGGGACGGCATTGTCAGGGCGCTTGCGGCACGGGGGATTCATTCGTCTCGCAACGGATGATGGAGTAAGCTTCTTGACGAGAGCATCGCCCACGCGTTGCGACACACCATGATTTCCGCGTCAGAGGATCCCCTACTCACACGTTTCGTCACGGAAGGTGAACGGCGGGAACCCCTAATCGGAGAAGGCTTGGCGGGGGAGGGTGGGGAGAGGGTGGCAGGACATGGAGTGTTGGGGTGGGGATAGCGGGAAGCGACGCACGCCACGCGATGGATAGTTATTTAGGTGGAGGGAGGGAATCGGCCCGTGGGCAGATGACGTCACCTTTCGCAATAAATATCTACGTATTAATGAATGAACGATTCGAGTTTCAATTTTGCAATGAATAAGATCGATCGTTTTTCTATTTCCACCGATTCCCGGAAGGCGGAAATTGAGCGAGCGTGGCAGGAGAGACTTGCGAGACCAGTTCTGACGGATTATTCATATATCTTACCAAACATTTAATTATTATTTCAACAAAAAAAATAACAGACATTGAATCTAATCCTAAATGGATACAAATTCCTCGAAATTTCACGTACTCAAATTAAATTATAAATAAAAACAGTGTCCATTTTCCTGATAAAAAATTATAATTTCGTAATAAAACCAGCCATGAGTAGATTTAAAACAAATGAATAAATTTCGCTACAACTGCAGTAAAAGTGGAAAAATCACGGTCGGTGGGAGGAGCAATATGGAGCTAGAAGCGGAGAGAAACAAGGAAGATTTTTATCAGAAGAATGAGGCGATAAAGGCAAATATCATCGACCACAATGGCCGCAAATTATTCAAAAAACCCTAGCAAAGCGGCGATAGATCTCATTTAAAATCATATATTCGGCAGCAGTAAGGTCGCGTTTATCATGTTTCCAAATCTTCCAAACTTGAATTTACCGCTTAAAATTGAGCATGGAGACCTAATTTAAAATATAAACCTTCTGCTTAAAATAGTGTAATTTACGGTATTGCCGACGAGTACAAAATCTATAAAGTGATTTAGTCCACGGGAATTGTGAAACGATTCGCACAGGTGGCATTGTGGTCTTAAGAAAGAGAGCTTATTTAATCGGATTTCGAAATGCAAACCTTAAGTGCTTGATGTCTTTTCCTTTATCTTCATACTTAATCATATATATTACCTCACTTCGGCGAAAGAAACAGTAAAGTAAACTGCGTTAGAAGGGTTGAAATACACTCCGCTCCACTATAAAAGTAATGCGCATTCTCTTGGAAAAATAGATTTATAGATCTTACATATACAAATGCTTAAAATTCTTCAAAACACTCTCCCCCTGCATCAATACACCTGCGAAGGCATGTCTGCTACGCCTGGAAGGCACCCTGAAACTCCTCGACTGGAATGTCTCACAGGAACGTTGTAGTAACATGTTTTTGGATGTTTTCCAGAGTCTCCCAATGCTTTCCTTTCAGCTGTCTCTTTAGAGAGCTGAAAGAGCTGAAAGGAAACTTTCCTTTCAGCTCTTTCTCATTCGCCGGGAAACAAAAAAAAGTCGCATAGAGCCAAGTCGGAACTGTAAGGGGGCTGGGGGACCACCGCAGTGGTGCTCCGGGTCAGGAATTTGGTAACGATGAAGGACGTGTGGCTGGGGGCATTGTCATTGGGGGCCAACGCTCCATCGCGCCGAGTGACAAAGTCGAAAAACACACTTCACGCGGAGGCACGTCTTTCCGCTCAGACTGCTCGGAGAAAACTGGCAACTGGCTAGTTTGAAAGGGTTAACCCCCCACCAACATTTCCCGACCGGTTTTACCGCGCTGCCATGGATACGCACGTCACAATAAAATCATGCGCGATTAATTACTTTCATAATTGATCATGCATGGTGTTGTAGAGGGAAATCGATGATAATCCTTCGACTAAAGAACACTATACTCATAGAATAAGAAGTCTATAAATTAAGAAACCGATTGTAGGAATTGAATGGGTAATTGGAAAGGCTCTGAAGTAATTATGATTACTGGAGGCCGTAATTAAAAGGATGGGAAACGGTAAGTTGTCCTCAAGAATGGCGATTATTAATTACGATGTGTTAGTGACGCAACTAACGTCGGAGCAAGAAGCTATTGAGAATTCAATGAAGCAGGAAATAGAAGAGTATCTACTGTGAACAACAATCAATTGATTATAACAACGAGACACACTCATGTGGAAGGCAGGCAACCGAGCCACCGGCTGTTTCAAAATGCCATGGATATGTGAAATGCTTTACAGGGTTATATATTGTAATATAGCATAGTATTGTACAGATTCTGAAAGCGTCATGCATACGCAGAGCACATGTCACGAAATATTTGACGTAGATATAAATTCAATAGTTTTCGATAAGAAAATATCAACGCAACGAGGTCGAAAATCATGTCGAAATGCGCGTTCGATGAAATATCGTCGAATAAAAAATGAAAAAATCGTGTTTTTGATTTCGACTTTAGCGAAGGAAATTTTATTTCCATATCCGCTATTAAAATGAAGAATACATATTCTTAACTTGCAAAATATATCGTTTTTTTTTATCTATATCAACTCTATCGAAATCCAACATTTGGATTACCGACGCAGCGGCATTCAGTTACATGTACACAAAAAATTAATAAAAAATTTGCAATTAGCAAGTGATTGTACCATAGAATGAATTAGAGTGGGAATCTTTCACATTCAAAAGGGTAAGACATGAACCAATTCCCTCAAGAATCTCTTTCCAGTTGATACTTGTTAAAATATTATTAGCTACACTTTTTTATCGACTCTGCTTTTAAACTTAGAGAAACGTTATAAACCCCATCGTTCTGAGATGGGCGGAATCAAAATCTTAAGTAAAATCCATCAAGATGTCAAGGATATGTAATTTTGACACTATTTTCTTAATTTACGTTCATGAGATCACTCTATCTCAATGAGTATGATGAAACATGTTCTCAAATACAATGTTAATCGCAAAGGAAATTCACATCAGATATTCCAAATTTCACTCATGCCCTTAAATGGAAATTGAGGACTACAACCTGAAAAATTATGGATTAAGGAAACACGTGACCATGTCACGAAAAACTATTATCATGTGCGCAATAACATAAAGGTTTAAATGGCGTTAATATACATAGCACCTAGACGCCTTCGTTTGTTGCTAGCCGTTCACAACATTGTGGGAAAAATTATCCGAAATGACATATTTTGAAACATAGGCGCCTCAGAAATATAAAAAATGTTTTAGAACAGGTTTCAAAATTTAATAAAAATCTCTTGGAGTGCTTAAAAACTATATATTGAAATTATATCTGTTTACACATAAGGCATGACTGGGTATTACATAAAATTTTGCATTGTTTTAATCATATGTCATTATAATTCAACAATTGTAGATTGTAAAAATCATTCGTCTTGATCGGGATTCGAACCTGGATCCCGCAATGTCCGGCCAAGTGCTTTAGCCAGTTAAGCTATCGAGGAAATTTGTGATACATATTAGCAGATAACTCCGTCAAAAATTTACTGTGGCGGCATCTCCCGCAGTTTCTTGTGATTTATACGCTATTATTATTGGTATTCCACCGTTTGCGACATTTTTGTTCGACATAGAATGAACAATGTTATATTAATTGGTCTCTCCAAAAAAAACACAACCAGACATCCAGCGCTACATCAAACCCCTCTCCGCATGCTTCAAACTCGCTTCATTCCGCCCAACCTATCCTTTACCTAACCTATCCTATTCCTTCCACCTCCTCGTCTAACCAACCTTCTCCCTTCTATCAAAGTCTCCAACATTCCACCGCAAACCGAATTATATGTAATGATATGTAAAACTATATTTAGACATAAATAGAAAACTTAACTACTAATCTAATATATATTGTCTTATATTATCACTTGATCATCCTCTTAAAAAATAACTCAAAGATATATTTTTAAAACGATATATTTAAGAGTATAAACGCATCTAAAGGAATGAAGTCATATTATTTCGATCACAGAATATTGTAACAAAAATTTAGAAAATTTATTTTTTTGATTTTCCATGTCTTGTTTTGAATCATCCTCTACCACACACCCTACACCATGTAGATGCATAAGTTTACATTTCAATTTCGTATGTCATCAGCAAACTCTTGTCACGCTAAAAACACAGCTCACTTTCTAATCAGCATATACGAACTTCATTTGGTGGAAACGACTTTACTCAGGACTAAACATGAATACAATACCACAAGCCAGATACCAAGTGACCATCTAACCCACGGGCGTGCCACCGGGGAATCTGTTCCAAAGAAGTTGAATAGGGTTTCTTCAGTTGGGAAGGTCATTGTGATTATTATCAGGGGTTCGTGAACAATAATCTTTATTCACTAAATTAACCAAGCGAATTCGTATCGGTCTGAAGTCGGTCCGATCCGAGAACGAACTAGCAAGGTAAGACTAAATTGAAGATTTTATCCAATTGAATTTAACAATCGATCTTAAACTATCGACTCTAAATCTCTGGGCCCATATCGCCAAAGTCCGCGTGAATCGATTTTTATGCACCAAACGCATGGAGAATTCATGTCCAAGAGTTTTCTTTTTGAAAGTTTCGTCAGGTTTCTTCGAAGAAATATCAAGTGATCGAGTAAGGAAAGGTCGAGTGAAATACGCGCTTGTTTCCTCCGTAGCTTTCCCCGCGGTTGCACTAATCCATGTGAAACTTTTCAATCGCGGCCCGTGGGCGATTCGTTCCCTCTCTTGTCCATTCATGCTCCCGAAGGTACGGCCGCCGGCAATGCTTACGAAATCCATGAGTATAGGGGAATGAAAATGGCATCTTAAAAGAGTGTCAGCATTTGTTTCGTATACGGTTGTTATCAATCTACAAAACATTGACCATTGTTTTTCTTCGGTATACAAGGCGCCGACAAAGTGTTTTGCAAATTATTCACCTGAAGTTTATCTATTTTACGCTCGCTGAATTGGTTGTTCCATTGCGGATACATGATATGTATATGTATATATGTATACATGATATGTATATATGATATGTATAAATTAATAAAAAAATATATATACATTATATACATGTCATATTTACATACATTATTTACATAAATATGTGGGTCGAGGTAGTCCAGTGGGACAAAACATTGACCATTGTTTTTCTTCGGTATACAAGGCGCCGACAAAGTGTTTTGCAAATTATTCACCTGAAGTTTATCTATTTTACGCTCGCTGAATTGGTTGTTCCATTGCGGATACATGATATGTATATGTATATATGTATACATGATATGTATATATGATATGTATAAATTAATAAAAAAATATATATATATACATTATATACATGTCATATTTACATACATTATTTACATAAATATGTGGGTCGAGGTAGTCCAGTGGGTAGAGCGTTGGACTACTGACCGTAGGGTCCCAGGTTCGATTCCCGGGCAAGGCACTCTGGGCACCTGCAGCTACACCCAAGCTAAGTCATTTCCCGGATAGTACTGGGTGATCTCTACCATCACCAACCAAACCGACCTTCGGGTTGATAACTGTGTTTATGGTTTATATATATATATATATAAACCATATTGCGTATATATATATATATATTATATATATATATATATACGATATTATATAATATATATATATTATATATATATATATATAATGGGCTGACACAACATAACACAAATAGAAAAGAATAGACACATATAAAAGAACACTTACACGGTAAATTGTTCGAGCTTTCGGCCCTCTCAGGGGCCTTCTTCAAGAGAGACTGAAAATATGCTATGGATCAGGAGAGGGGAAAGAGTTATGGGCGTGGAGGGGAGGTATTGAGGGGAGGTGTGGAGGGAATGCTGGGAGGGAAATTAAATATGGCGGTTAAGGGTGGGAAATTTGAAGGAACGGAAGGATAGTATGTAGGCGGATTCACGAGTTCTCACCTCTATGTTGGTAGCTGAATCAGGTAGGGATTCTAGGATGCTGAGGGAAAAACACTGGTCGAATGAAAGGTTGTGGGAATTAGCGTGTGAAGGGATAGGAAGAGAAGAGAGTGAGGCAGAATTACAGGAGTACCGGTGATTATTCATTCGGATGGATAAGGGGGTAATGCATTCACCTATGTAGAAGGAAGTGCAATGTTTGCATGATAAAAGATAAATAATATTTTTTGAGAGGCAATTAGCGTGGGAACGAGGTGGGGGGGCTATGAGGGGATGTAGGGAGAGGGGAGTAGGCATAATAAGAGGATATATATATATATATATATATATATATATATATATATATATATATATATATATATATATATGCACATACATTCAAACACGAAATCCCGCCAAACGGCGAACAAATACCCATTTATATAAACAGATATAACGAAAATGGATAGGAACACTCACAAAGGACGAGCACAGGAGAGGTGGGGAAGGCAGAATCCAGCAGATCACGAATGTAAAAATATTTCCTAGACTGAGATTTGAACACCGGATCTTTCCACTTGCCGGGCGGAGGCTCTTAACCTCTTCAGGTATCCAGGAAACGTAAATTACACTGAGATCTGCGATGCTTTATGTAACCAAGTGCCCCGATTCTTTGGCCAAGAGATGGCGTTAGGGAGCTGTTTCGCCCACCAAAGGAGAAATAGACAACACACAAGAGGACAGATATGGTTTAGCAATCAGACAACATCATAAAGGTTAGGAACATGGCGTTTCGTGGCACGCATAGCCAGAAGAAGAAGAGACGAGCCACATTGGCCTAATACACATTCAAAAACGAAATCCCGCCAAACGGCGAACAAATACTCATTCACATGGAAATAGATATAAGGAAAAAGGGATAGGAACACGTATAAAGGACGAACACAGGAGAAGTGGGGAAGGCGGGTATGTGTGTGTATGCATCCACATGAGTGAATACTACTCCTAACACTTATGCCAAGTAAAGATGGATGGAAGTAAGAGTTATGGCGTAAAAGGGGTGGAGCATTAACGTTAAGCAAGAGGAGGGTGAAGGCCTCTCTTCCAATCCGCCAATTCTCGATCAATCAAGAAAACACTCTGCATCCACCTTTCCTGTCTCATAAGGATATCTACCAGCAATCCTTACCCCACCTATCATCCACCACCACCACCGACTATCTCTGAGACCCAAAGAATTATATAGGGTTATTCCTGAGAAGATCTTCCAATTATCACCCAAGCAAGCCCCGGCATACCCCAGCCCGACATGATATCATTAAAAGATGTCTCTTGTACATAAGACCTGTGGTGTGCAATTCATTTCCATATTAATGCGTCAATACAGAATTCATGAAAACAATAATTTTTAAAATATATATTTAAAAATTGGCTTTTTACCGAGGAAAGCTTAGAAAGTCTACTTTTAACTGCCAAAAATGATTATATTTTACAAATAAAAATTATATTAAATAATTAAATTCTGTACATACTGGTGAATGTGCTGTTAATTCCTGAAATTTGTAACTCTTACCACATGTGCTTCATAAGCGATATATTTGCATGATGGTCTTAATACAGGAATGCCTTCAGAGATGCCTTAAATAATTCGAAAAATACTTAATCGCTAAATATGTGTGGCTTATTCACTCTTGCGATGCTGCTGTAATGATAGACATTATTATTATAAATAGAGGGGAATTTGCTGGTCGAGTTAGTTTGTAGCAGGGAAGGATAAGGCTTGTTTGACAGAGTGAAGGGAGATGGGTAGATGTGATGAGAGGCCGATTAACAGTCTTAAATACAAGAAATATGCTCCCATGTCTGGCAAGATTTTTGAATTTATTACAAAGATGGAGATGGGTTTTTTCAACTATTATCGAAACCAAGCTGTCAGTTTGTGGATGAATTACAGCAGAAAAAAAGGAGTTGAAACCAAAGAAGGATCCATATACGGATGCAGGCTTTCATTGGAACCTCTCGGTGGATATTTGGAAGGGTCAAAAAATGATGGACGTGACATGGAATGTGAAGAATAGAAAACGAGATCCGTTTCTGATATTAAATTTCAACTGTTACCGCATTAGCTGATCAATATATAAATCCAAAGACCAATAAAAGAAAAAATTATTTTTTATTTGAGCCTCCCCCTACTCTATACTTTACTTATACACACACACACATGCATATATATATATATATATATATATATATATATATATATATATATATATGACATATTTATTAATTAAAAATAAACATACATACATTAGAGCGTTGGACTACTGACCGGAGGGCCCGGGTTTGACTCCTGGGCAAGCCTCTCTGGGCACCTACAGCTCCACCCAAGCTACGTGATTTTTCGAGTACCACATCTTCCTAGGATACGTAACCGCCACAAGGAAGGGAACTGGCCATCACCTACCAAACTGACCCTTGGGTTGATTATTGCGTTTATAGTTTATATATATATTATATATATATATATATATATATATATATATATATATATATATATACATATATATAATATATTATATATATATACATACATATACATATATTTCTATATTATATGGGCATATTATTTATTCAAACCATTTATACCAAACTTATTTTATGGTTAATTGTGGTCAATCGTAGAAGACTTTTCATCCCTGCATTAGGAAACGCTCAGATGTTACATTTCTTTCTATTTCTTAAGTTCTGATTCAACCCTTCAGAATGGAACGAAGAGTTCATTGTTGTTTCCACAAGTCCTTCTAAAAAAATTACGCAATAATCAGTTTTAAATTAGCCTGATAATTTCATCTGCGTAAACGAATTGTGGGGTAGGATTAATGGCCCCATTTTGAGCGTTTATTTCAGATGCCAAGCAGAACAAGTTCTTATCTCTAAGTAATAAACCAATATCTCTACCCACTGTTACTTTTGAAGAAAGCAAGTTCGTGCCTGACGCTGGATTTGAACTCTTGACCTTGGAATTGGCTTTCCTAAAGAATTTCCCTGTCTCGTGACAGGAGGAGACGCAATATCAGATACGCATTCCTCAAATATAACTGTGTTAGCTATTTAAACATAACGTTTACCTTATTACAAAATAGCGTATACGGCTTGAAATGAATGTTTAATTAGTCCAATTGGATTTCCATTTCCTTTCATGAAAGATACAGCGGTGAGCAGATGAGGTGATTGGGTGGGCTCAGTCCTGAGAATATGTCTACGCGGAAGCAGGTATTGGTGTCGCCACCTCCATGCCAAAATTGTTATTAAATTAACGAATACATAGCTGCGTTGCTGTATCCATGTTGTTTGGATTCACATTTTAAGTGAAAATGAACAGATTAATCGTTAATTATTCCTATAGTTAGTCTCATAAGGAGAGTTATCCCCGTAATCCAATTAATCTATTTCAAAAAAGGCACAACAAATATCCACAACAATTGCACGCCATTTGCATGTGAACAGTTTTCAGCGGCGAACAAAATTTTAATTGTTTATTAGAATTTACTCGAACACCGCACGACGCCATTTTCTAATTCTTGCTTTGGAGGTTGCCCTCTGCTCGCACCAGTCATAATAGCTGTAGTAAGAAAACGGTGCGGCACGATGCACGTCTTTCTGCTATTGAAAATCATTTTCACGCCAGAGTCGGACGATGATATTGAAAGTGATCATGGAATTCAACGCCCAACTTTCTGAGAATAACTCAACGATGTTATGAGAACTGGGTGTAAGGCAAGAGAGGGGAAGGCGGGGCAGTTGGCCAACCTTGTCCTCCTCCTTGAGCCAACTCCTCCTCCGCCGGGAGAACTCCTAAGTTCGGACCATCACCAAGAATCACTAAAATTAATTCCAAAGAAAAGAGGTAATTCAGCTCAGTAAGAATGTAGAGGATTAATGATGTAATTTTCTGAATAAATTAAATGTTCTGCGCAGAGCACGATGGTTACATGACACTAAATTCAAAAACTTCAAACAGTCTGAACGAAATATTCTTTCCAGCCCACAAGGTCTATTTTCTTAATCTTCAGTTTTACGCTCCCTCAACAATTGACCACATTCCTTTCTTACGTTCTCCATGCTATGAGACACAAATTACGACTTTTTAACCCAAATTGAATTTCATGCCCAACTACTTCCTCCGCAATGTTATTTGGCATGCGATCCATAAATCAGCGTTAAAAATATTATATAATACTATCCTTACGAATTATAAATTGATACACTTAATATAAAATGCAATAAGAAATAATATACTTCTATGATTCATGATTTTTGTTTCACTTTATCCTGTTATTGTATAGGAATAAACGTTCAATCAAGAAATATGAAAGAATTATTATTATATAAAAATTCTGTTTAAATCAATGCATCAAAACATTATTCAGTATTTGCGTGTTTCGTGACTTGCATAGCTCATGTTCCAACGCATACGGTTTACTCAACTCAACTCATAAATCATTTTTCACGTATTACGCAGGTTGCGCTGGCACGACATGAGTTATCCAAGCCAGGATAACCTTAATCCCCCCCGAACTCTATCACATTGACTAAGTAACTGATTATATGGATTTAATTGAGAAAGAATTTTAACATGGATATCGCGAACATTAAACACTATACAAACCATTAAACATTAGCTGTAGAATTTTCAAAAATATATCAATCGCAACAATCATTCGGATAAACGGCAAATTGTAAATTCTTAATTTCTAACACCCAATTGTAATTGTCTTAAAATGTTGATTTAGTTCTTTGGATACCTATTTGTACCGCATTATGTTTTTCAAAGTTAGCATAGAATCGTGCATTACATACCTTGTCGTTCCGTTGGTCATGTTCTCCGGGGAGACCGCCGAGACTTTCGGGGGAGCAGATTCAATTTTCAACTGGAGACAATGGAGTATCACCACCATTCAACTTACAGGCACATTTCATTATCACACAGGCACGCACTTCGAGTTTGGGGCTCAAACCGCAAATATCTCACCTTGAAACAAATAGAACTAGCGCTTCCTCTACGACGGAATATCATCAAGGTACTTCCCTCGCGACGCCATTAAACAAAAGAGAACCGTCAACAGTCATATTTCAAACGGGTGTCTTTTCCAGTGCGAGCGCCATCTCGGAAGGAACTAGGAAGTCAATGCGAACACCTCTGTTCATCTGTTTTTCATATATTTCCTACCCATACCATTCAACCTTATGACATCAACACCCGCAGGTAATTTTATGTTAACCTAATATATCCATTTCGAGTGCCTGGACGAAATAGAATCCGATCCCTTTCCATCCTCAGCTGGAACCCAAGGGACGGCCTACGGTGTAGTTTTTTTAGATCGTCTCATCGAAGGAAAAATGGGAATACGATAAGTCGCTTTGTTTCTATCAGTCAGCGCTGTGAGAGTTCTCATTATTATTTTTGTTGTAACTTATTTTATTACCGCTAATACGGTTTACATGCCTCGATTGCATCCAATATATCTATCCTTTTCCTCGTCCTTCATCGTATGCCGAACATTCTACCCTCTATATCACTCTTCAACATACCATGGAATACAAACATAAAATTCTGCCGCCTAAGACCGCAGCCAACCGATGGCGGCATCTTGAAATTCCTCGTGGAAACGAGCAGAAAACATGTAATAACCTAACCCTTCGGTTGGGCTTCCAAGCAACAGGGTCGTAGAAATCTGTTGAAAACTTTTTTAAAGATATCGGATATGGTAAGACGCCGATTTTCACGAACTTTTCGTCAATTTTCAGGTGCAGTGATCAACACAGACATCCTTATGACCCCTTATGCCATCATCATGGACATTTGTGTTCACTGTTAAACGAACAACAACACTGACGCACAATTCTTTGTCTCTCGTCACATTGGGCCTCGACAGAGCATGAATTTCTCGATAAATGTCAGCAAGATTGAAGTTTTTTTTTAACAAGGAAAAACCTTATCGCTGAACGGACTTCACATTTGGCGGGATTTTGAATTGTGCTCTTCATTTTGACGCGAACTTCCGACCAATGCAGCTCGAGGCGTACTGACCTACTGCGTGCATCAATACAGCGACCATTCAGCTTCCTCTACTAATTCTCACGCTAAACGAAAACGGAGGTTACCTAATTGACAGCTCTCGTGGTTAAGATGAATGACCCTGCCCTCGGAAATTGATGCAATTGAAATAATCCCTTGCAGTCAACCAGCAAATATTAACCAATTTCTCACGACTTCATAAATTTTTATTTAACTTAGTACAAAATATTTTTTGATTTTCATCATCAAAATTTCTTTCAAAAACTATTCAGGGATCCCTTGAGAGATTCGCGGACACCCCTATGGGTTCGCAGACTCCCGTTTGAGACAGGCTGAGTCATAATGCATCGCCGGTTGGGTACGTCACATTCTGTGTAATACTCTCGTTTCCTCATTCGCATTTCGCGTTTCTTTTTTTTTCAAAACGTTTTCCGGAGACATGAAGAGATGACGTCGGCGTCACTCATGTCCCGCCTCCTCCATCAAAATCGTTTTGCCCATTTGAACTAATTTTAAATCGCAACGGTTGAGAGGGACGCTCGCATGCCAAGCCTGTGACACAGTCGCTATCCCACTCATACGCGCCTTGTGACGTCAGGTTGCCAACCTTTCCCTGTGGCGTCTCGTCTCCATGCCAACGCGTCGCGTGGACTTTACTTGCTTAGTTGGGGGGAGGGGGGGTGGAGAGGAATGACGTCAATCGCACGAGCATTGTTACCGATCTATATTGGCCATCTTTCACGGGAGTAAAAATGTCGAAAGCATAATAAATATGCTCTAGGGCGGAAATCACGTGCTACCACTTGCGGAGTAGGCTCCCGGCGTGTGTTCGTGTGTCAGCTGTTCTCGTGCAAGAGATAATATGGCCTTATGATATTACAAATAAAAGATAAAAATTCCCTGGTGGTAAACGTTATTTGATACTGAGTCATTTAGATAATTTGATGCGCCACAAGAAACATTTCGTCATTAATTCTTCTTTCAGTCCGCGCGATAACATTTACGGAGCTACAATGAGTGAGGACCCATTACAGGTACGTTCAAGGAATTAAGATAGGAGGCACTTGATTCACGAAGAGATCAGGTAAGATTTTACAGGGTGCATCGCTTAAATCCGGACAAATTTCAATTTGAAATTCCCGCCATATCCTAGTTCAACTGGAGGTCGCGATTGGCGTTCTTGAAAGCTATAGGCATCTGGTAAACAGTAAGATCTGGTGCTTTCCCGGTGCATTTGCTTCATGAAGTTTTCTCTAGTCTTCCACCGGGTAGAATACATGGAACCCCTGACCCTCTATGACGGAATCTAGTAAACAGTCGTAGCCTCAAAATGGCCGAGATGTTACGTACAAGTGCGGGAAAAAATCGAAGAGTCGCTATTATCGAAAGTGCTCGTGCTGGGCGTTCGCCCAGTTAAAGAGTTCGATTCTTTGGGTACCCCAGATCAACTAGTTACGATATTGTGGCTAAGTATAATGCTTATGAGAAGTCTGGGGAAGGTTTCGCTAACCCGACGAGGAAATCTCATTCGAGGAAACGCGTGCTTGTCCGGATTTAAGCGCTGCACCCTGAAGACCCTAAGAAAGCAACAGGACACCGCAATTTTCTTGAACACGGGGGCAAATAATATTTAACCAAATTAAACTCATTGGTACATTCGACCACTTAAACCTAAATGCAAGAAAATATTTAATTAAAGACGATAACTTAATAATTAAATGACGCACCAATTATTACATTATGATGTATGCGTGTGTGTATTCAAACGGTGTTTTATTAGCTGTTTAAATTTATAATAAATGTATAAACTAAATATATCTGGCTGGTGACTCAAAAAAACCGCCACGACACCACCTTGCGGCCGTTTCTGGGGCAATGTAAATGTAGGTAAGGTAAAACATTTTTTTAGAAAGAGGAGGGAGAAAAAATAAGGTTTCTAACTAAGAAAATATTCATGGGAGTTTTGATATGGAGTGTGAAATTGTATGGTTTGCCAATTACGTTTCCTCGATAGCTCAAGTGGTTAAGAGCATCCGCCCGGCAAGTGGAAAGATCCGGTGTTCGAGTCCCGGTTGAGGAAATATTTTTACTCTTGTGATCCGTTCGATTCCGCTTTCCCCACCTCTATTGTGTTCGTCCTTTATATGTGTTCCTATCCCTTTTCCTTATATCTGTTTCTGTATATATGAGTATTTATTCGCCGTTTGGCGGGATTTCGTGTTTGAATGTATATATATATATATATATATATATATATATATATATACATTCAAACACGAAATCCCGCCAAACGGCGAATAAATACTCATTTATATAGAAACAGATATAAGGAAAAGGGATAGGAACACATATAAAGGACGAACACAATAGAGGTGGGGAAAGCGGAATCGAACGGATCACAAGAGTAAAAATATTTCCTCAACCGGGACTCGAACACCGGATCTTTCCACTTGCCGGGCGGATGCTCTTAACCACTTGAGCTATCGAGGATAGTCAATTTACCCTGAGATCCGTGGGTCTTATATGTCGCATTTGTCGCGGTATTTGGCCAATGTGGCTCATCTCTTTCTTCTGGCTATGCGTGCCACGAAACGCACTGTTCCTTTCCTGTATGATGTTGTATGAATTCTAACCCACTGTCCTTTCCTTTCCTTGTGTATTGTCTATTTCTCCTTTGGTGGGTGAAACAGCCCCCTGACGCCATCTCTTGGCTGAAAGAATCGGGGCGCTTGGCGACATATAAGACCCACGGATCTCAGGGTAAATTGACTATCCTCGATAGCTCAAGTGGTTAAGAGCATCCGCCCGGCAAGTGGAAAGATCCGGTGTTCGAGTCCCGGTTGAGGAAATATTTTTACTCTTGTGATCCGTTCGATTCCGCTTTCCCCACCTCTATTGTGTTCGTCCTTTATATGTGTTCCTATCCCTTTTCCTTATATCTGTTTCTGTATATATGAGTATATATATATATATATATATATTTTTAAGTAATCTACCGGTTAAGGTAGGTTTTTGGACGGACACAACTACCAAACAAATATTTTATTACTCCTAACAAAACACAAAATCCATCATCCTACTCTATATCAGGTCCCTCTTCATCTCTGAGTACTTTCTTCCTCCCTTCATCCCGTTCAACATCCCTATCCTGTTCCTTCCCTTTCCTCTTTTGCCCAACATTCTACCCTCTATCACAGTCTTCAACATCCCACTGCCGGTCAATACCCCCTTCATCCACTTCTCCTGCCTCCATAGGCTTTCTCCCAACAAACCCCTCTCTTCGGCCACCATACCAAGTACTTCCTCATTTGTTTTCTTCTCTGTCCATTTCACCTTCTCCATTCTTCTCCACACCCACATTTCAAAAGCCTCCAATCTACGTCTATCCTCCTGCTTCAATGACCACGTTTCCGCTCCGTACATAGCTACGCTCCATATCAAAGTTTTTACGAGTCTTTTCTTAACATCCTTACTCAAAGTCCCTGTCATCAACTCCCTCCTCCTTGTGAAAGCCTCTTTGCCTAGCGCAATTCTTCTCCTTACGTCCCTACTACTTTGACCATGTTGGTCCAAAACACTACCGAGATACGTAAACTGTTCTACCTGCTCTAGCTTTTGCCCTCCTATTTTAATGTTAAGCTTGGCCTTTTTCTTTCTGGAAAATCGCATAACCTTTGTTTTATTAATATTGATTTTCATCCCATACCTGTCGCACTGAATTTCCAATTCACTAAGCAATGCTTGCAGTCCCTTGGCTGACTGACAAACTAAAGCTTGGTCATCAGCAAACCTAACTGATTTTACGAATTCCCCGCCCACTTTCATTCCTACCTCGAGTTCTTCCCATGCCTCTTTGATCATTTCTTCTGCGTACAGGTTGAACAGCAACGGTGATAATGGGCAACCCTGCCTTACACCCCTTCCTAACACTGCCCATCCTGACTCCCCGTTTCTCACCCTCACCTGAGCAGTCTGAGACATGTACAGGTTGCGGATAAGCCTCCTTTCCCTCCAATCTATTCCTATTTTCTGCAATATACTCATTAGTTTTTCCCAATTTACTCTATCAAACGCTTTTTCGAAATCTACGAAACAGGCAAATACCTCCTTGTTGTGTTCTATATTCCTCTCGATTAATAATCTCACTACTGCAATGGCATCACGCGTACCTCTCCCCTTCCTAAACCCAAACTGATCATCCCCTAAGTAATCATTTGCCCTACTCTCTATCCTTTTGTTTATGATCCTGAGAACAACCTTAGCTGCGTGGGATATCAAACTAATTGTCCTATAGTCCTCACATGACGTGGCCTTTACCTTTTTCGGAATAGGAACTAAAACTGATCTAACAAAGTCTTCCGGCCAGATTCCCTCCTCATAAATACTACGGATCAGCCCATATAGCCTCTTCCTCCCACATTTTCCCAAGCATTTCAAAAGTTCCACGGGAATGTTATCTACCCCCACGGCCTTATTTAGTTTCATCTCCCTTAATGCCCTTTCTATCTCATTGTCTAGTATGCCTCGACCTAAGCTATCTTCCTCTACGTCATGTTCCTTTTCAATGTCTAACTTTGTTGGTCTAAGCTCTTTACTATACAGTTCTTCTACATATTCCTTCCATCTCTCTTGGATCTTTCCTGCGTCAACTATTACCTTACCGGCCTTATCTCTAACTGCTATCGTTGATCTCCCTTTCTTACTTCCCGATAAAGATTTAACTATGCTGTAAAGCGCACCGATTTCCCCCTTCCTCTGCAGACTTTCCATATCCTCGCACTGCGTCTTCCACCATGCTTCCTTTGCTTTATTTGTTGCCCGCCTCAATTTATTGTTCAATTCTTTGTACTTCATTTTGCCTAATTCTGTATTTATATTCTTCCATTTTCGCCGCTCATCCATCTTTGTAATCATCTCATCCGTGATCCATGGTTTCCTAGTCCTTTTAGCGTTAACGGTTCCAATAGTGTCTTTTGCAGCTTTAGACAACCCTTTTTTGATCATTTCCCATTTTTCTTCAATAGTTATAAGCCCTTTACCATCCTCCATGATTCTCTCTACCGCCTGTTTGTATTCCTTCCTTTTCAACCCATTTTATGCTTCTACATTCCATTTTCTAACTCGCCGCCCCTGCCTTATCTTTTTGAAACGTACGCTACATTTCATAACAACTAAATTGTGGTCTGAGTCCGCATCCGCTCCCGGGAAGCTGTGGGAATTTATCACACTGTTCCTAAACCTGTGTCTAACCAGGATATAATCTAGCTGATATCTTCCCGAGTCACCTGGCATTTTCCATGTATACCTGCGTCTTTTGTGGTGTCTGAACCAAGTGTTGGTGATAACTAAGCCCTGTCTCCTGCAGAACTCAACTGCTTTCTCCCCGCGGTCATTCCTCGTGCCTAAACCGTAGTCGCCCACCTCATCACCATCTCTTCCTTCGCCTACCGTCGCATTCCAATCCCCCATCACTATCAAATGTTTCCCTGCAGGAACAAATGCAATCATGTCCTCTAACTGATCGTATATCCTATCGACCTCTTCTTCCTTATGGTTGCTCGGTGGCATGTATACCTGGATAATAACTAAGTTCGTCGGTTCTGCTTTTATCTCCACTAGTAGTATTCTATCCGTTACCTGCTCTATGTTGACTACGCTTCTTCCTACCTCTTCATTTAATACTATGGCAACCCCTCGTTGGCTCTCGTCCCCACCGCTGTATATTATTCTATACTTATCACTCCAGTAATCCCCGCTATCTTTCCATCTCACCTTGCATAGACCTAAAATATCTATATTTCCCCTTTCCATCTCTCGCTTAACATTCTCCAATTTCCCCGTCCTCATCATTGTCCTAACATTCCACGTTCCTATTCTAACTAATTTGGTCTTCTTCTCCTGCGTCTTCTGTCCTGCTGCTGCTGGTTTTCCCTTGCAAGGGTTTCGTGGGATGACGACCGCGGAAGCCTTGCCTCCCCCGCTGCCGGGCACGACACACGGCCGATTGGGCCGAGCCCCGTGGTTGCCAGGACTCAAAATATCTCTATTGTCCATCATATTTTTCTAGGGAATGATAATTGAGGTGGTTTCCCGTTGCCTTCCTCAATAGTGTTTTTAACGTGACACCATCACTTACTGGCCGCCCCACTGGGGTCAGACGCCATTGCAGCCGCCTCACTGAGGAACAGACGCTGCGTGGACTACCTTTCGTCTGGCTCCTAACCTTCGACCTATCTGGCATGGGTGACCCTACCAGGAGCAATAATTATTACTCCCGCCAGTACAGCTCTAGGGGTCATCGGAACGCACAAGCCCTTCCACCACGTCAAGGTTGTAGTCCGGGGAGGGTATATATATATATATATATATATATATATATATATATATATATTAGGGATAGGAACAAACATAAAGGACGAACACAGGAGAGGTGGGGAAGGCGGAATCTATATATATAATTATATATATATAATTATATATATATATAAATATATATAGATATATATATATAGATATATATATATATATATATATATAATTATATATATATAAATATATATAGATATATATATATATAGATATATATATATATATATATATATATATATATATATAAGCCCCGGGGGCCGGGGTTCGATTCCCGCGCAAGGAAACTCTGGGCACCTACACCTCCACCCAAGCTATGTTATTTTTCGGGTACCAGGTCTTCCTGGGAAACCAATACCGGCACAGGGAAAAAAACTGGCCCCCCTACCCTGCATATGTGTGAATATCACACGCCGTCAGGCTTAGTAATGGGTGAACTCTACCATCACCTAACAAACCGACCTTTGGGTTGATAACTGTGTTCATGGTTTATACGAGGAAAAAGATAGAAAAACATTCAAAAGACAGCAGATCACAATTGCAAAAACGTTTCCTCGACCGGCCCTATGCTGAGCCGATGTTATAAACGACTTGAGCTACCGAGAAAGCGTAGGAGCAATTCATTGAATTGCTCTTACACGGAGATTTACTCCTCTTGCACCGATGAATTGGGCTGAGACCAAAGAAAATATTAAGCGTTTGATTAAATTTCATCCGAGCATCATGTCTGGAAGCAGAATAGTTTATGTAAGTGTGAAATTCAATAAAGGAATGGTCATAATTTTTTGATTTTCGTATATTTCATCATGCACGATGTATAATTCTATGTTTTCTGTTAGCACGTTTTGTGGTATGTCGTACTATTGTCAGAAATACAACTACAGTATTACTTGTTATCCTGCATTCCTAGTTTGTGGCAGGAGGTGCTTACACACCAGACTGAATTTGGCCTAAAATACTTGACTTCCCCCCTTGCGCGATATCGCGGTCGGATAACGTTCTTCAGATCCGTTATCGTGCATGGGAAAAATGACATCAACGGCGACCGTTGCATTTTTAAACATGCTCATATCACCTACTCTTGCTTCCGGGGAAGAAAATCGCTTTCCATGGAAGACTTTCTTCACATTGGGTGACAAGAAGAAGTTGAATGGAGCTAGGAGTAGAGTATTAGGGAGGATGGGGAACGTGATTCTCATCCATTTTCTAGAGGAATTCGAAATATCGCTTGTTCCTCCTCGCACAAACACGTCTCATGTCCAATTGTTTTCAGTTACTAACTTGTGAGTGGACCCAAAAGTAATGCTAAATATTAATGATAGTGCTCTGAACGTCATTATTTTATATTTTCTCACAACGGCAACTACGGTGGTAATGTTTACATCCGTTAGAAGAGCGACTAGTTCCAACTTCTTTTGAAAGCGATCGTCTCTCCGATTCCAACGCTTTAAGCCATCTTTTAGCCGTGCTAAAGAGAAGAAAAGGTTATCTTCATAAACTTCCCATCGTATTTACTTAGCCTAGGCTTACCATCTGTTCAGGCGAGTGTAATATTAAAATGCAGCGTTGCGAGTCGCCTTCAACGTAGCCCAAGGCGAAGTGAACACGTTCCAAATTGAAACGGCTGCCGTTGACGCAGTATATCAGTCAATTGAATAGCACGTATACCACACATAAATTATATATTAATCCAACAGAGTAATATACAAATAAGACTTATTTCCAATGAATTGTGATAGTTAAAATATTTTTTTTTATTTCGGTACTCTGCAGACCACGGCTAGGGTGAGTGGCAGGGGGTGAATACACACCAGACTAAATTTGACCAGAGTATGACCCTACCAAGGTCGGACAATGTTATTATGACCCCCTATCATCCGTGGAAAAAATGACATCTTAAACGTATCTGTACTACATTTGATCTCTCTAATTTTATTGACATGACCTCTCCTACCGTGGTACGATGGGGGTAATAATACATTTTGAACAGAACTGCTAGAGGGACGTCCTTCAAATCAATGAAGAGCTTCAATCTGTAATTTAACCATCTCTACGTGTGTGATTCCCAGCCTAGCTCGTCTAATATTTTGGATACACTACTAAGTTCTTCATTACAATGTTTCACAAATCTAGCTCCTCTACGCCGAACGCGATCCAATTCGGCAATTAATCCAACTTCGTGAGGATCCCATTTATTTGCAGCATATCATAAATGAGGCTTCACCAGCGAAAGATAACATATCTCTTTGACCTATTCATCACATTTATTGAGTACTCTTCTAATAAATCCTAATTATTTGCTAACTTGTCCGCATACGCATTCTATTTCACCCAGGAGAGATAGTGAGTGAGGGTAACGCCTAGGTATTTAATCGAGTCTACACATTCCATTTCGGTGCTCCCGATGCAGTAGGCGTTCGGGACGGAATAGCTCTTGCTCCAAAAATTCATCACTGTACTTCTTTGAGTTTAATTTTAATTGCCAAGTGACGCACCAGCTTTGTATAGCATTTAGGTAATTTGATAAAGCTGCTGTGTCCTCAGGATCACGGATATCAAGGGAAAACCACTGCATCGTCGGCAAATAAAGATATCTTACTATTTAAGACCAATATGTATTGAGTACAGTACTCGTGTGTATCGTTTGCATAGACATTGTATGGAATCTAATCGATTCGATAATAGATCGACTGGTTTGTATCGAATCGAATTGATTCCATATCGATTTAAAATAATCGACATTTTGCAGAACCGGATCAAAATTTCTCAGTGCCAAATATGGTGTTTGCAAGAGAAATTTCACGCTCATAGGTCTTCAATTTATTTTAAAACGACTTGATGAAAAACTTTTTATGCCGTAATCATCGGAAAATAAACTTTAAGGCTCTCATAGGTATTCACAATTTTAATTTTTCTCTCTTCATATATCCTATTACTTTCAAGCATGCATAAGCCATTGAGATATCCACTTAGGACAGGCCTTTCGTTATGAAACAATCCATTCAAGAGAATAGGCATACAATTGTTTTTGCGTCTAATTAAGGCATAACTTGCTGAATTAACTACTTGAATTAAGTTAGCCTCATTCATAGTCAGACATACCTCATCTCGATAGTTTAACGTTTAATGGCAATTTCATGGAGTTTAATGAAGTGTGTTACGGGCGCGAACAAATGAATGACCATTAAAAAAGTTAAGAACAGACGAGGATCGTTTTTGCGTTGGTATAAAATGACTGATTGAAATCTCAAGATGGTTGAACGCGTGAGATGATATTTAGGGCCGTTTTTCATTATTTTTTGCTCTTTCAAATCAAAATTAATGTATTTACAGTATAACGCTTTCAGAGCAGGATATTCATTCTTCTTCCAATTAACGGTATTACTGTATATATTCGTATGATTGAAAAATCACTTAATTTATTTTATTCGAACGCATCGGGTATTGTAAATGCTGCACAACAGTTGCCATAGAAACTATTTTTTTGGGTCGAAAACATTACTCGAGAAAATCACTAAACCAATTAAATTTTCTTCATATGCGCCAATGCTTAGTCATAAAGCATGTTTGCCTTTGGTTTGATTTAATTATAATAACACAAAATTGCTTTTTGATATCTAATTAAAAATAAACAAATCGCTTTAACTTTAAACCGAGAGACGCATCAACAATTGGTGAATATATCTGAGTCCAGTCACCATTTTCCTCCTTACGAAACGATGTATTACAAGAAAGGCATTAAGACTTAAACCAGTACTTAAACGTATTTCCCATGAATAATTTATATTTTTGCACCTTCATATTTTTAACGAATTAAATAGCATGAATTTGATTCTGCCCTGTTAATTATTATTATTTTTTACTGGTCCATTAACATTTCAACAATGATTTTTTTACGGATGATATATAAAAAAACGAAGTGTGTAAGTATGGTGGAAGAGGGGGAGGAGAAAACCAAAGGATGCATAAAATATTATTATTTGTTATTGCACATTACCCTGAAAGCTAAAACATGGGTGTGTGGCAGGGGGTGAATGCATATCAGACAAAATTTGACCCAAAATAATTTTCTCCCAAACCGCGGTCGGATAACAGTAATTCTGATACCTTATCGTTCGTGGAGAAAATGACATCTTTCATTAAACTATTCCACAACTAATCTCTCTAAATTCATCTCCCATACCGTATTACGATGTGGCTAATAATAAATGTTCAATGTCATCGCTAAAGAGACATCCTTTCGATGCATGCAAGATAATTAATCTGAAATTCAATCTTCGTTCCAGTGAGTGATTCCCAATCAGTTGATGCAGATCGGCGATGGAATGTAAAAGACTGCCATGCGGAATCGGATTTCTCGTCAGATATAAATGACAGGCCGATCCAATTAGTCAACCCCCACATATCCTGCATTCGATAAAGATTAGATGATATACGAGGTCTGTTCAAAAAGTATCGCGAATTTTTAATTTTCGCGGGTTACGTTCATTTTATGGTTGATTTTTTCGTGGCGTTATGTTGATCCTTATGTCTCTTACTGATACCGAAAATGTCGGCCATTTTGAATGCTCAGATAATTGTTGACAGCTGTTTTGCTTGGACGTATTTTGGCTTGTCTTCGATTTTTGCCTGTTCGAAAAAATGGATCAAAGAATCTTTATCAAATTTTGTGTAAAAACGAAATTAAGGGCGCAGATGCATACCGAATGTTGACTGCGACATATTAAGAAGCTACCTTGGATCGAAGCATTGTTTATCGGTGGCACAAAATGTTCTCAGAGGGCCGAGAAGATGTGAACGACGAAGAGCGTGCCGGACGCCCGAGCACGTCAACATCAGACGAAAAAATTGATGAAGTGAAGAAAATAGTATTGACCAATCGTCGAATCACCGTTACAGAAGTTGTTGAGGACCTAAACATATCGATTGGCTCGTGCCATTCCTACATCGTGACCAGTGCCTATGACACGGGTCGCCACGAAATCCGTACCAAAAATGCTCAATATCGACCAAAAACAGTAACGCATTAACATTGCTAATGAGGTATTGGACTCTGCCCGCGACGACACAAATTTGCTCCAGAGGGTCAGAACAGGTGATGAATCATAGTTTTATGGTTATGACGTGGAAACTAAAGCTCAATCATCCCAATGGAAGCTGCAGCTCGAGCCAAGACCCCAAAAAAGCACGCCAAGTTCGGTCGAATGTGAAAGTTTTTCTTACTGTTTTCTTCGATTGCAGGGGCGTGGTGCATCATGAATTCTTGCCGCTGGGTAGAACGGTAAATAAGGAATATTACCTGCAATTAATCCGCAATTTGCGCCAAGCAATCCGCCAATAACGCCCGGATTTGAAGAAGAACAAAAATTGGCTTTTGCCCCTGCCCACACATCGTTAGTCGTGCGCGAATTTTTGGCCGAAAACAACACACTAATGATGCCGCAGCCACCGTATTCCCCAGACCTGGCCCACGGTGACTTTTTCTTCTCCCCAAAACTAAAGAGGCCTATGAAAGGACGACGCTACGCTATGATTGACGAGATAAAGACTGCATCGAAGGAGAAACTGCACAAGATCACGAAAAATGATTTTTTGAAGTGCTTCGAGGATTGGAAAAATGTTGGCACAAGTGTATAATATATAATAGGGATCACTTTGAATGGGACAAAATAGATATTCATGAATAAATAAAAAATGTTTGAAAAAAACACAAAAGACACGATACTTTTTGAATAGACCTTGTATTTCATCAACCAGCAATGCCGAAATGTTAGACCTAACGAATCAGTCCTGGATAGGGACAAAACCCAATCGTCATTCGCCTAAATCTGTGGGAATGGATCTACCTAATCACTGAATTAGACATAACCAAGAGGGGGACCGTAGATATTTTAGGAATTGTTTGAATTATTGGTTAATACTTGGTCCAAATTTCGTGTTTATTAATGCAGAACATGCTTCCTAGGAAACAATTTACTCTTGCCTTGTCGGTGGCATTAAATGAATGTCACGCACTGAATTAGAAAAAAATAATTGTACCAAGTATATTAAAATATTTGGAGGTGAAAATTTGAAAATGAAAATTTTCCTGTTCTACCCCTGATGCGAGAAGACAAACCAACTTCCTCGAAGTACAAATGGATGTACGACATACTAATTATTTCAATTTTTTTATCTAGTTTCGGATTTTTCATTTTGGCATCCTTTTAGGCACATTAGTGTGCAGACAGGTCAGGCATCGTATTTCTCCCATCTAAAATTATCATCGAGATATTTTTTCACGCGCGCTTTGCAATAAAAAATAGGCCATTAGGTTACATCTCTATCCAGCATTTTTTATTGTTCATTGATCCTTCAAAGTATGCTTGTTTTTTCCTTTCTTTTTAGGTCAGAGGTAATGGAAAGGGCAATGGAAAACTCGTAAACTCCGTTTCTAGGGTTCTAATGGAAGTGTAAGCAGGGTGCGAACATTTTATTTACTTGGTCAAGTCAGCCAGCCTTTAAATGACTGGGTTTTCCAACCCTCAAATATATAGCGATGCTCCGGTGCAACCAACGGTCGTTCACCCTTTCAGTGTTTTTCGCGTTAAGCATGGAGACAAAATGACGAAGAAGTGTAATGTAACCAGTGTTCCCTTCCAGTGTTAAGTGGAGTGAAGAGCGAAAGACAGGGTTATGTAAGCAGAATATTTCACTAATCCTTTGAAAGAAGTAAACAATGACTGAATTGCATAATTTCTACTAAATACGATAATCTAAAACTAAACTCATACTAGGGGGCCCATGCGTCCAAAACGTTTTATTAGATTTCTTTTTTTGAATAATTTTTTAAAATTGAGTTTTCTTTTTAAACCTTTTTTTCTTCAATTTAATATTATTTATTTCTTTTTATATTTTTATTTATTTATTTAAAAAAATATATATATATAAATTTTTTTAAAATTATATTTTGATTTATTTTCCTTTGACTTTTTTTCCCTCCGTCGGCAACGGGAAGTCACATACTACATGTACCATTGGGAAATCGAGAGATACAGGAAATAATTACCGGAATAAAATTCCGGTAATTATTTCATTAAATTCCGGTTACCGGAATAAAATATCTCTTGGTAGTCTGTAGCGTTTGAATCGTTTCTTGTGGATTGAGTAGTTCCATAGGTTTTCTGAAAGCGTGTTTCATGGAGGGGATATTTCAAGGCGTTCAACTTTTTTCTTGAATAAGACGTGAATTTTGGGAATTCTGTGTGCGTTTCGGATTTCGGTCATCGGTTCGAGTCCTGATTGGTTCGTGAGGTAGCGAATTGTTTTATTTTGGACTGTCTTCAAGGTCTGTCTGAGGGTGTTTTCTGAGGGTGAGCGTTGCTTTGCCGAATATTTCACAACCGTACGCGGTATGCCATGTCTGTTATAACCGTTATAACCACCATTTGCAATATGTAACCGCGCAGCATGGTGGTCGAATGCCGAAGTAAGTACATGCGATCGGATTTCAAAGTGGATGGACGGCGTGAGAATAGGAGGCCGAGCTTCGCATTCGATCTGTCCCGCTGGCGTCATCCACTAACGGGAAGTAGCGAACTGATTTGATTTCGTTAGGACAGATCTGATCTGGTGGTGAACGGTAAGCTTTAGAAGGCCGAACGTTTGAAAGGGAAGTAAGGTGCCTGCATGTTGGACGGAATGAAGGGTGGCAGAAGTGAAGAGTTTATTGTGGTGCAGGGTGTCCAGATGTTACGTGTTGGATGAAGTTGTGTATGTTATGTAATGATAAACTTAATAGCGTAACCAAAATATAGATAGATAGATAGATAGATAGATAGATAGTGGTCTTTATTTGGGCGAAATTGAGACCAAATGGTCCCTTCTTCCATTTAACCCATCGTCATATACATATTATATTAGCCATTAAACTTATAAATACAGTCATATGTACACATAAATACATATAGACAGACATCAATTCATTAACACAGATTTGCACATCGAAAAGAAAACAGTATATACATATATATAGACACACACATACACATACATACACATACACACACATACATACCTATCATACACATACCTACACATATACATACATATCCACACACACATACACATACACACATAAACATACATACATGCATTCATACACATACATAAATACAAACATAAGTACGCACATACACACCCATACATACATACATATACATATACATATATAAATTAAGAATACACCTACATATACTCAAATTAAATGACAGTGAAGTCAACAGTACAATAAAATGAGGAAAGTCTGAGCAAAGAATGAGGTTTGTGGGAAAAGCTAGGGAGAGCGTGGCATTGCTCAACTAGTAAAAACCCACGCAGGAAAAACACCCACGAAGAGAAGGGGGGTGTGAAAAACCTGCGAAAACCCTATTACTTAGAGGAAAGATACATGTACATTGTAACAATCATTTTTACAGAGTATACATATTATTAAGTTACTGAAATTGAAATGGAGAAATTAAATACATTGACAACACATGCGGAGTAATGAGAAGCTTGATGTTTCTAAAAATAATTACGCAAACTCCTACCGCTTGAGATGACAAAACAAAAAGCAGGGTAAAAAACAAAGTAGACACAGTGATCTGTATAACAGCTGAGTGGAATGACGGAGGGATACTGGTTAAGTTAAGTACCTGAGGAAAATGAACTTGTGAAGTGCTCTTCTAAATGTTGTTGTTGATGAAGAGTTTTTTATGTCATCTGGGAGAGAGTTCCACAGACGGCATGCTGTAACATGAAAAGATTTGTGATAGATTTCCGTGCGATGGTGTGGGACAAGAAGTTTGTTATTACCCCTGGTATTTCTGTTGTGGATTGAGTTGATGAAGAGGAAGTTTTTGTATAGATAATTAGGGGTGTGCTTTGAAAGTATTCCGTAGAGAAGTGAAAGAATATGTAAATGCCTGCGGCCTTCTAGCTTTAACCAGGATATTCTATTAAATGAGTCGGAAATATGATCGTACTTCCTAAGATCACATATGAACCGCACACAGGAATTATGGGTCTTCTGGAGTTTGGTTTTTAGTTCGCCTGAAAGGTCTTGGTATACTACATCACAGTAATCAAAGTGGGGTATGAGAAGAGTGGACACAAGAAGCATCTTTAAGGAGGGGGGAGCAATGTGCTTTAACCTTTTCAGTGAATGCAGGGATGAGTTAATTTTTCTGCAGATAGCAATTGCATGATCAGTCCAAGATAATGTTTCATTTATGGTTAAGCCTAAATTATTTACTGTCCTTAGGTATGGTATGATAGATCCTTGCAATTTTAGTGGTGGTAGTTTATCAATACTTATTTTAGAATGTATTTTATGGTATCCAATTATGATGGACTGACTTTTGATTGGGTTTATTTTCAATAAATTTTTTATTCCCCATAGTGACAAAGCAGCCAGATCTGCATTAATTTCGTTTATAATTGTAGGTAGGTCTTGAAGGCGGGAATGGTGATATATTTGTAAATCATCGGCATAAAGGTGATGATTGCAATTTAAAATGCATTTACTAATATCGTTTATATACAGGGAAAAAAGCAAAGGTCCAAGAATGGATCCTTGTGGAACACCCCTGTGTATTTGAAGCCAGTTAGAGGATGAATTAGGTGTAGTGACACTTTGGAATCGGTTACTTAGGTATGAGCGAATCCACAGTAAAGACGAGGAAGAAAAATTCAGGTTTTGAAGTTTTGCTAAGAGAATATCTTTGTCAATAGAGTCGAAGGCTTTGGTAAAGTCTAGGAGAGTCATTATTGTCACCTCTTTGCGATCCATGGATAGTCGGATGTCATCTGTTATTTTAAGGAGAGCGGTAGCTGTGCTGTGAGAGGACCGAAAGCCAGATTGTAGAGGATCAAGTAAGTTATTTTCATTCAGAAACTTTGAAATTTGTTCGTGAATGAGTCTCTCGAATGCTTTTGATAAAGGAGGCAAGATGCTGATTGGTCTGTATTCAGCAATGTTAGTGGGTGTGGATTTTTTGGGGATGGGACGGACGAGGGCACGTTTCCAGAGGGAGGGATATGTTTCAGTTAAAATAGACCAATTAAAGATATGAGTTAAAACAGGAAGTACAATGGGAAGTAACTTTTGTATGAGAATAGCTGAAATTCCGTCAGCTCCATCTGAGGAGGACTTGATTTTTTTGAGGGCCTGGAGGACTTCCATTTGTGTGACGGGAGAAATTTTGAATGAGCTTCCAGCAGAAACTGGAGTTGGTTCAGAATTTTGCAAACTGTATATGTATTCATTTTTTGCATTAAAGTCGATTTCCGTCGGTGGGGTTGTGAATAAACGGTTTAGGTCGTCTGGAGAAATGTCAGCAGGTAGGGAGTGTTGATTTTTAGTTTTTCCAACACCAAGGTACTTCAAGCTTTTCCAAATATGTGACGGGGGCTCTTTAGATATTTGGAAGGCATATCTGATTTTGGAATTTCTAATGACTTGTTTAGTTTTGTTACGCAGTTTTTTGTAGATATTGAATACATTTTCGTTTTTATGTTTTTTAAACAGGCTATAGACTGCGTCACGCCTACGCATCAAGTATTTTATTTCATCTGTTATCCAAGGGGAGCGTGGTTTGGACAGTCGGATTTTTCTAAACGGTGCATGTTTGTCTCCTAGATCATTTAAGAACGTATTAAATAGTTCTACTTTTTTATCTATGTCGTTGATGAATTCTATAGACTGCCATGGAATGGTAGCCGCATCGGATACCAGGTATTTGTCATCTATGGACTTGAAATCGCGAGTAAGAATGAATTTCTGCTTAAATTTAGGACATCTAACTGAGTATGTTAAAAATAACACATCATGCATGGATATTCCTGGGGCAGAAAGTTGCCCATATGTTGTGATTTTGTCAGGGTTGGCTGTAATTATTGCATCAAGCCAAGTGGCTGATGAAGATGTATGATGGGTAGGTTCTAGGGGAAGTATACTAAGACCGAGGGATGACATAGAGTTAGTAATTGTTTTAGAGTCATGAGTTGAGGAAAGAAAGTTGGCATTGAAGTCACCAGTAATAATAACATGGTCATAGTTCGGAATGAGGGAAGATAATGCTTCTTCCAAGTCGGAAAAATAACCTATCTTATATAATAAATAGATATAGAAATAAAATATATAGAGCAGCTAGGCTAGGAATCACTCATGGAGAGCAGATTGAATTACAGATTGAAGCTCTTGCATAAATTGGATTGATGTCTCTTTAGAAATGATGCTGAAAATGCATTTGTTACCCCCATCGGTAGGAGAGATCATTTTGATTAAATTAGAGAGATTAAGTGTAGGACGGATAGATTTAAAATGTCATTTTACCATGAACGATAAGGGATCAGTACGAGTTGTGATTGGTTCTCCGTCAATCTCCGACGACGGTAGGAGGAAAATATTCATGTGAAAATAATTCTGGTGTGTATTCACCCCCTGCCACACACCCTATCGGTGACTTGCAGGGAACTTAAAAATACTAAATAAACTCTCTGACTCTTAGTAATTTCTTTCATCCGCTAAATGCTTGCCTTTTTTTCGCGCTTGTCACATTTATACATCGATGTACATTGTTCCGTGAATTCATAAAAGCATTCATTAATTCTAAAACGCTGATGAATGCTTTCATTACGTTTCAGCATAAAAATAAAAGTGAAACAAGTACATAATAACTGGGTAACAAAACCGTCCTCTCCACACCTCCGTTACTGGTCCCAACCTCCCTTGTGCGCAAAGGTGTCTGCGCCCACCCACCCTCAGGGTGACAATGAAGGAGAGAGGGGGTGCGAGGTGGCGGGGGAAGAATGGCGGGGGGAATGGCAGAGGGAAGGAGGTCGGGTGAATGGGAGCGAATACTGCGGCAGACGAGAGATGGCGCATCGGCGGGAACGGAACGTTAAATAGCATAGCATATCGTGGGACGTACTTACCGTAGAACTTGAATGAACGATCGCTATACACTGAAGAACGATCTTTTGCTTTTTCATAAAATACCTTCGCTTATTCTCCAAATTTTGATGGTCCATCTCAAAGTTGTCCTTTATTAGATGCAATGCACTAGTCCTACCTTCTTACCCGTCTCCGCTGATGCGAGAGACCTTTAAAAATAATTTGTCCTTCAGAAAAGCGTGTTCAACGTGTTCTTTTACGGTAGACTACAATACCTCCAGGAAAAAAACACAGCATTTAAAACGTAAAGGAATTCATCAGTGTTTTCGAAAAAATATAATTTAACAGCTTAATGTGAAATCTTAATTCGCGTGAAAAAATACATACGCCTTCTCAAGTTACCTCGTGAAGTATAAGTACGCTATCCAATTGGATGTCTCTTTAGAATTGATTTTGAAAATGTATTATTACCCCCATCGGTAGGAGAGATCATGTCAATTAAATTAGATAGATTTAGGGTAGAACAGATTTAAGATATCATTTTTCCACGATATGGGATCATGATAACATTGTTCCACCGCGGTAGGGTCATTTTAGGGTAACATTATTCTGGTGTGTAATCACCCCCTACTACACACCCTAGCTGTGGCTTGCATGGTATATAAACAAATAAATTAAACATATGACATCCTAATTTACTCTATTCTTTGCGTCTGTAAATTCATATGTTGCCCTCGATCTAGTTCCAAAATTAAACCTACCTCATGAGGGTCCTATACACCTACAGCATAGTAAAGGTGGGGCCTAACTAACATGAAATAACTAAGGTTAACCTATTTATTGCTATTTCCAAGTATCCTTTCAATGAATCCTACTTTTTTTTACTACATCACATCACATTACAGACATAAATTCGCACAGCTTCCCGGGAGCGGATGCGGACTCTGACCACAATTTAGTTGTTATGAAATGTAGCGTCCGTTTCAATAAGATAAGGCAGGGGCGGCGGGTTAGCAAATGGAATGTAGACTCATTAAATGGATTGGCATGGAAGACGTATTAGCAGGCTATAGAGAAAACCATGGATGATGGTAAAGAGGTGAGTACCCTCGAGGAAAAATGGGAATACATAAAAAGGGATTACGTGAGCAGCAAAAGAAACCGTAGGAACCGCAAATGGGAAAAGGACAAGGTATCCACGGATAACAGATGAGATGTTTGCAGAGGAAGGATGAAATTGGTGTGCTATACAGGTTAAATCACTATCGGAAAGTAAGAAGGGAAGATTTGTGCTAACAGTTAGAGATAAGTTGGGATAATAGTTGAGACGGAAATGATCCAAGAAAGATGGAAGGAATATTTAGGAAAACTGTATCGCAAAGAACCTAGACCAATAAGGTTAGTCATAACGCTATGAAGGTGGCAGAAATGGCTCAAAAACAGACATTCCTAGAGCTCAACACAAAAGAGAGATTGCCAGCTAAACTTTTGTCCAAGTCAACGAAAGCGGTAAGAATCAGGATACTAAAATGAATAGATCAACTGGTCTGCCCCACTAAAACTTACACGTGATTGTTGCTCAAGAATCTTCTGCTGGCAAGGGTTTGGGGCAATCATTATCACGCTTCCCTGTTTGGTGCCACTTATTTTAAAACGCCCCTTAAATGGTCATTCTGCCATTTAAATTTGGTTCACGCATTCGTGCCTTGCGTAAACTGTCTTCCTCGTGGGGCCTTCCCTTCTGCTCTTTCCTTATATATGTTCTGTTCCTTACATAATCTGAAAATGTCTCAAGGGTTGCCCAATCCATCTGGTGCTTCTTTCTCCTTGCAGTACCCCTAATAGTATTTTCCTCTTCCGCTCATTTTCAAGTACTTTCTCATTTTTCGGTCGGTAAATATTCAACCGCAGAATCTGGTGACGAAGGCTCGCCATCCTGCAGATGACAAACATGAAAAGGGTTCCGAGACAAAAATTGGAACGCAACCTGTAGAAAGAGAACATGACACATAGAAAGATAGCTTAGGTCCAGGCAT
>NW_027287216.1:0-98896 GCF_022747635.1 Hetaerina americana | reverse complement strand
CTCATTTCTTGTCTTTCAGGATTTATTCTGGGTTTAATTTTGTTTATTTGATGAAAATGAACAACAATACACACCATGGAAACATTTTTGTTTGATTTGTGTCGAGTGAGATTTTCACCTAGAACCCAAAGGGGGAGGGATTGGCACTTTTCACGGAAAAATGTGAAAAATTAAATTTCTAAAAATGAAATAAATGCCTTCTATACACCTCAAACATTCACTCTCAAACAGAAGATTGTGGTTTTTCGCAATATTTTTAGAAATAAGGGCTCTTATATTAGGAATAACACTTGCGCTGAAGCATCTTTTATGCTCATTTCTTGTCTTTCAGGATTTATTCTGGGTTTAATTTTGTTTATTTGATGAAAATGAACAAGAATACACACCATGGAAAACATTTTTGTTTGATTTGTGTCGAGTGAGATTTTCACCAAGAACCCAAAGGGGGGTGGTTTTTCGCAATATTTTTAGAAATTTGGGCTCTTATAGTAAGAATAACACTTGCGCTGAAGCATCTTTTATGCTCATTTCTTGTCTTTCAGGATTTATTCTGGGTTTAATTTTGTTTATTTGATGAAAATGAACAACAATACACACCATGGAAACATTTTTGTTTGATTTGTGTCGAGTGAGATTTTCACCTAGAACCCAAAGGGGGGGGTATTGGCACTTTTCATTGAAAAAAGAGAGAAATTAAATTTTCTAAAAATGAAATAAATGCCTTCTTTACACCTCAAACATTCACTCTAAAATAGAAGATTGTTGTTTTTCGCAAAATTTTTAGAAATTTTGGCTCTTTTAGTAACAATAACACTTGCGCTGAAGCATCTTTTATGCTCATTTCTTGTCTTTCAGGATTTATTCTGAGTTTTATTTTATTTATTTGATGAAAATGAACAACAATACACACCATGGAAACATTTTTGTTTGATTTGTGTCGACTGAGATTTTCACCTAGAACCCCAAGGGGAGGGTATTGGCACTTTTCATGGAAAAATGTGAAAAATTAAATTTTCTAAAAATTAAATAAATGCCTTCTATACACCTCAAACATTCACTCTGAAACTGAAAATTGTTGCTTTTCGCAATATTTTAAAGAAAAATTTGGGCTCTTTTAGTAAAATTAACACTCGCGCTGAAGCATCTTTTATGCTCATTTCTTGTCCTTCAGGATTAATTCTGGGTTTTTTTTGTTTATTTGATGAAAATGAAAAACAATACACACCATGGAAACATTTTTGTTTGATTTGTGTCGAGTGAGATTTTCACCTAGAACCCAAAGGGGGGGGGGTATTGGCACTTTCCATGGAAAAATGTGAAAAATTAAATTTTCTAAAAATGAAATAAAAGCCTTCTATACACCTCAAACATTCACTCCAAAAAAGAAGATTGTGGTTTTTCGCAATATTTTTAGAAATTTGGGCTCTTATAGTAAGAAAAACACTTGCGCTGAAGCTTCTTTTATGCTCATTTCTTGTTTTTCAGGATTTATTCTGGGTTTAATTTTGTTTATTTGATGAAAATGAACAACAATACACACCATGGAAACATTTTTGTTTGATTTGTGTCGAGTGAGATTTTCACCTAGAACCCAAAGGGTGGGGGATTGGCACTTTTCACGGAAAAATGTGAAAAATTAAATTTTCTAAAAATGAAATAAATGCCTTCTATACACCTCAAACATTCACTCTCAAACAGAAGATTGTGGTTTTTCGCAATATTTTTAGAAATTTGGGGTCTAATAGTAACAATAACACTTGGGCTGAAGCATCTTTTATGCTCATTTCTTGTCTTTCAGGATTTATTCTGGGTTAAATTTTGTTTATTTGATGAAAATGAACAACAATACACACCATGGAAACATTTTTGTTTGATTTGTGTCGAGTGAGATTTTCACCTAGAACCCAAAGGGGGGTTTTATTTATTTGATGAAAATGAACAACAATACGCACCATGGAAACATTTTTGTTTGATTTGTGTCGACTGAGATTTACACCTAGAACCCAAAGGTGGGGTATTGGCACTTTCCATGGAAAAATGTGAAAAATTAAATTTTCTAAAAATGAAATAAATGCCTTCTATACACCTCAAACATTCACTCCAAAAAAGAAGATTGTGGTTTTTCGCAATATTTTTAGAAATTTGGGCTCTTATAGTAAGAATAACACTTGCGCTGAAGCATCTTTTATGCTCATTTCTTGTTTTTCAGCATTTATTCTGGGTTTAATTTTGTTTATTTGATGAAAATGAACAACAATACGCACCATGGAAACATTTTTGTTTGATTTGTGTCGAGTGAGATTTTCACCTAGAACCCAAAGGGGGAGGGATTGGCACTTTTCACGGAAAAATGTGAAAAATTAAATTTTCTAAAAATGAAATAAATGCCTTCTATACACCTCAAACATTCACTCTCAAACAGAAGATTGTGGTTTTTTCGCAATATTTTTAGAAATATGGGCTCTTATAGTAGGAATAACACTTGCGCTGAAGCATCTTTTATGCTCATTTCTTGTCTTTCAGGATTTATTCTGGGTTTAATTTTGTTTATTTGATGAAAATGAATAAGAATACACACCATGGAAACATTTTTGTTTGATTTGTGTCGAGTGAGATTTTCACCAAGAACCCAAAGGGGGGTGGTTTTTCGCAATATTTTTAGAAATTTGGGCTCTTATAGTAAGAATAACACTTGCGCTGAAGCATCTTTTATGCTCATTTCTTGTCTTTCAGGATTTATTCTGGGTTTAATTTTGTTTATTTGATGAAAATGAACAACAATACACACCATGGAAACATTTTTGTTAGATTTGTGTCGATTGAGATTTTCACCTAGAACCCAAAGGGGGGGGTTATTGGCACTTTTCATTGAAAAAAGAGAGAAATTAAATTTTCTAAAAATGAAATAAATGCCTTCTATACACCTCAAACATTCACTCTAAAATAGAAGATTGTTGTTTTTCGCAAAATTTTTAGAAATTTTGGCTCTTTTAGTAACAATAACACTTGCGCTGAAGCATCTTTTATGCTCATTTCTTGTCTTTCAGGATTTATTCTGAGTTTTATTTTATTTATTTGATGAAAATGAACAACAATACACACCATGGAAACATTTTTGTTTGATTTGTGTCAACTGAGATTTTCACCTAGAACCCAAAGGGGAGGGTATTGGCACTTTTCATGGAAAAATGAGAAAAATTAAATTTTCTAAAAATTAAATAAATGCCTACTATACACCTCAAACATTCACTCTGAAACTGAAAATTGTTGCTTTTCGCAATATTTTTAGAAATTTGGGCTCTTTTAGTAACATTAACACTCGCGCTGAAGCATCTTTTATGCTCATTTCTTGTCTTTCAGGATTTATTCTGGGTTTAATTTTGTTTATTTGATGAAAATGAACAACAATACACACCATGGAATCATTTTTGTTTGATTTGTGTCGAGTGAGATTTTAACCTAGAACCCAAAGGGGGGGGTATTGGCACTTTTCATGGAAAAATGTGAAAAATTAAATTTTCTAAAAATGAAATAAATGCCTTCTATACACCTCAAACATTCACTCCAAAAAAGAAGATTGTGGTTTTTCGCAATATTTTTCGAAATTTGGGCTCTTATAGTAAGAATAACACTTGCGCTGAAGCATCTTTATGCTCATTTCTTGTTTTTCAGGATTTATTCTGGGTTTAATTTTGTTTATTTGATGAAAATGAACAACAATACACACCATGGAAACATTTTTGTTTGATTTGTGTCGAGTGAGATTTTCACCTAGAACCCAAAGGGGGAGGGATTGGCACTTTTCACGGAAAAATGTGAAAAATTAAATTTTCTAAAAATGAAATAAATGCCTTCTATACACCTCAAACATTCACTCTCAAACAGAAGATTGTGGTTTTTCGCAATATTTTTAGAAATATGGGCTCTTATAGTAGGAATAACACTTGCGCTGAAGCATCTTTTATGCTCATTTCTTGTCTTTCAGGATTTATTCTGGGTTTAATTTTGTTTATTTGATGAAAATGAACAAGAATACACACCATGGAAACATTTTTGTTTGATTTGTTACGAGTGAGATTTTCACCAAGAACCCAAAGGGGGGTGGTTTTTCGCAATATTTTTAGCAATTTGGGCTCTTATAGTAAGAATAACACTTGCGCTGAAGCATCTTTTATGCTCATTTCTTGTCTTTCAGGATTTATTCTGGGTTTAATTTTGTTTATTTGATGAAAATGAACAACAATACACACCATGGAAACATTTTTGTTTGATTTGTGTCGAGTGAGATTTTCACCTAGAACCCAAAGGGGGGGGTATTTGCACTTTTCATTGAAAAAAGAGAGAAATTAAATTTTCTAAAAATGAAATAAATGCCTTCTATACACCTCAAACATTCACTCTAAAATAGAAGATTGTTGTTTTTCGCAAAATTTTTAGAAATTTTGGCTCTTTTAGTAACAATAACACTTGCGCTGAAGCATCTTTTATGCTCATTTCTTGTCTTTCAGGATTTATTCTGAGTTTTATTTTATTTATTTGATGAAAATGAACAACAATACACACCATGGAAACATTTTTGTTTGATTTGTGTCGACTGAGATTTTCACCTAGAACCCAAAGGGGAGGGTATTGGCACTTTTCATGGAAAAATGTGAAAAATTAAATTTTCTAATAATTAAATAAATGCCTTCTGTACACCTCAAACATTCACTCTGAAACTGAAAATTGTTGCTTTTCGCAATATTTTTAGAAATTTGGGCTCTTTTAGTAACATTAACACTCGCGCTGAAGCATCTTTTATGCTCATTTCTTGTCCTTCAGGATTAATTCTGGGTTTTTTTGTTTATTTGATGAAAATGAAAAACAATACACACCATGGAAACATTTTTGTTTGATTTGTGTCGAGTGAGATTTTCACCTAGAACCCAAAGGGGGGGGGTATTGGCACTTTCCATGGAAAAATGTGAAAAATTAAATTTTCTAAAAATGAAATAAATGCCTTCTATACACCTCAAACATTCACTCACAAACAGAAGATTGTGGTTTTTCGCAATATTTTTAGAAATATGGGCTCTTATAGTAGGAATAACACTTGCGCTGAAGCATCTTTTATGCTCATTTCTTGTTTTTCAGGATTTATTCTGGGTTTAATTTTGTTTATTTGATGAGAATGAACAACAATACACACCATGGAAACATTTTTGTTTGATTTCTGTCGACTGAAATTTTCACCTAGAACCCAAAGGTATTGGTACTTTTCATGGAAAAATGTGAAAAATTAAATTTTCTAAAAATTAAATAAATGCCTTCTATACACCTCAAACATTCACTCTAAAACTGAAAATTGTTGCTTTTCGCAATATTTTTAGAAATTTGGGCTCTTTTAGTAACATTAACACTTGCGCTGAAGCATCTTTTATGCTCATTTCTTGTCTTTCAGGATTAATTCTGGGTTTTTTTGTTTATTTGATGAAAATGAACAACAATACACAGCATGGAAACATTTTTGTTTGATTTGTGTCGAGTGAGATTTTCACCTAGAACCCAAAGGGCACTTTTCATGGAAAAATGTGAAAAATTAAATTTTCTAAAAATTAAATAAATGCCTTCTATACACCTCAAACATTCACTCTAAAACTGAATATTGTTGCTTTTCGCAATATTTTTAGAAATTTGGGCTCTTATAGTAAGAATAACACTTGCGCTGAAGCATCTTTTATGCTCATTTCTTGTCCTTCAGGATTTATTCTGGGTTTTTTTTGTTTATTTGATGAAAATGAACAAAAATACACACCATGGAAACATTTTTGTTTGATTTGTGTCGAGTGAGATTTTCACCTAGAACCGAAAGTGGGGGTATTGGCACTTTTCATGGAAAAATGTGAAAAATTAAATTTTCTAAAAATGTAATAAATGCCTTCTATACACCTGAAACATTCACTCTAAAACTGAAAATTGTTGCTTTTCGCAATATTTTTAGAAATTTGGGCTCTTATAGTAAGAATAACACTTGCGCTGAAGAATCTTTTATGCTCATTTCTTGTTTTTCAGCATTTATTCTGGGTTTAATTTTGTTTATTTGATGAAAATGAACAACAATACACACCATGGAAACATTTTTGTTTGATTTGTGTAGAGTGAGATTTTCACCTAGAACAAAAGGGGGGGGTATTCGCACTTTTCATGGAAAAATGTGAAAAATTAAATTTTCTAAAAATGAAATAAATGCCTTCTATACACCTTAAACATTCATTCCAAAAAAGAAGATTGTGGTTTTTCGCATTATTTTTAGAAATTTGGGCTCTTATAGTAAGAATAACACTTGCGCTGAAGCATCTTTTATGCTCATTTCTTGTTTTTCAGCATTTATTCTGGGTTTAATTTTTTTTATTTGATGAAAATGAACAAGAATACACACCATGGAAACATTTTTGTTTGATTTGTTTCGAGTGAGATTTTCACCAAGAACGCAAAGGGGGGTGGTTTTTCGCAATATTTTTAGAAATTTGGGCTCTTATAGTAAGAATAACACTTGCGCTGAAGCATCTTTTATGCTCATTTCTTGTCTTTCAGGATTTATTCTGGGTTTAATTTTGTTTATTTGATGAGAATGAACAACAATACACACCATGGAAACATTTTTGTTTGATTTGTGTCGAGTGAGATTTTCACCTAGAACCCAAAGGGGGGGGTATTGGCACTTTTCATTGAAAAAAGAGAGAAATTAAATTTTCTAAAAATGAAATAAATGCCTTCTATACACCTCAAACATTCACTCTAAAATAGAAGATTGTTGTTTTTCGCAAAATTTTTAGAAATTTTGGCTCTTTTAGTAACATTAACACTCGCGCTGAAGCATCTTTTATGCTCATTTCTTGTCTTTCAGGATTTATTCTGGGTTTAATTTTGTTTATTTGATGAAAATGAACAACAATACACACCATGGAAACATTTTTGTTTGATTTGTGTCGAGTGAGATTTTCACCTAGAACCCAAAGGGGGAGGGATTGGCACTTTTCACGGAAAAATGTGAAAAATTAAATTTTCTAAAAATGAAATAAATGCCTTCTATACACCTCAAACATTCACTCTCAAACAGAAGATTGTGGTTTTTCGCAATATTTTTAGAAATATGGGCTCTTATAGTAGGAATAACACTTGCGCTGAAGCATCTTTTATGCTCATTTCTTGTCTTTCAGGATTTATTCTGGGTTTAATTTTGTTTATTTGATGAAAATGAACAAGAATACACACCATGGAAACATTTTTGTTTGATTTGTGTCGAGTGAGATTTTCACCAAGAACCCAAAGGGGGGTGGTTTTTCGCAATATTTTTAGAAATTTGGGCTCTTATAGTAAGAATAACACTTGCGCTGAAGCATCTTTTATGCTCATTTCTTGTCTTTCAGGATTTATTCTGGGTTTAATTTTGTTTATTTGATGAGAATGAATAAGAATACACACCATGGAAACATTTTTGTTTGATTTGTGTCGAGTGAGATTTTCACCAAGAACCCAAAGGGGGGTGGTTTTTCGCAATATTTTTAGAAATTTGGGCTCTTATAGTAAGAATAACACTTGCGCTGAAGCATCTTTTATGCTCATTTCTTGTCTTTCAGGATTTATTCTGGGTTTAATTTTGTTTATTTGATGAAAATGAACAACAATACACACCATGGAAACATTTTTGTTTGATTTGTGTCGAGTGAGATTTTCACCTAGAACCCAAAGGGGGGGGTATTGGCACTTTTCATTGAAAAAAGAGAGAAATTAAATTTTCTAAAAATGAAATAAATGCCTTCTATACACCTCAAACATTCACTCTGAAACTGAAAATTGTTGCTTTTCGCAATATTTTTAGAAATTTGGGCTCTTTTAGTAACATTAACACTCGCGCTGAAGCATCTTTTATGCTCATTTCTTGTCTTTCAGGATTTATTCTGGGTTTAATTTTGTTTATTTGATGAAAATGAACAACAATACACACCATGGAAACATTTTTGTTTGATTTGTGACGAGTGAGATTTTAACCTAGAACCCAAAGGGGGGGGTATTGGCACTTTTCATGGAAAAATGTGAAAAATTAAATTTTCTAAAAATGAAATAAATGCCTTCTATACATCTCAAACATTCACTCTCAAACAGAAGATTGTGGTTTTTCGCAATATTTTTAGAAATATGGGCTCTTATAGTAGGAATAACACTTGCGCTGAAGCATCTTTTATGCTCATTTCTTGTCTTTCAGGATTTATTCTGGGTTTAATTTTGTTTATTTGATGAAAATGAACAAGAATACACACCATGGAAACATTTTTGTTTGATTTGTGTCGAGTGAGATTTTCACCAAGAACCCAAAGGGGGGTGGTTTTTTCGCAATATTTTTAGAAATTTGGGCTCTTATAGTAAGAATAACACTTGCGCTGAAGCATCTTTTATGCTCATTTCTTGTCTTTCAGGATTTATTCTGGGTTTAATTTTGTTTATTTGATGAAAATGAACAACAATACACACCATGGAAACATTTTTGTTTGATTTGTGTCGAGTGAGATTTTCACCTAGAACCCAAAGGGGGGGGTATTGGCACTTTTCATTGAAAAAAGAGAGAAATTAAATTTTCTAAAAATGAAATAAATGCCTTCTTTACACCTCAAACATTCACTCTAAAATAGAAGATTGTTGTTTTTCGCAAAATTTTTAGAAATTTTGGCTCTTTTAGTAACAATAACACTTGCGCTGAAGCATCTTTTATGCTCATTTCTTGTCTTTCAGGATTTATTCTGAGTTTTATTTTATTTATTTGATGAAAATGAACAACAATACACACCATGGAAACATTTTTGTTTGATTTGTGTCGACTGAGATTTTCACCTGGAACCCCAAGGGGAGGGTATTGGCACTTTTCATGGAAAAATGTGAAAAATTAAATTTTCTAAAAATTAAATAAATGCCTTCTATACACCTCAAACATTCACTCTGAAACTGAAAATTGTTGCTTTTCGCAATATTTTTAGAAATTTGGGCTCTTTTAGTAAAATTAACACTCGCGCTGAAGCATCTTTTATGCTCATTTCTTGTCCTTCAGGATTAATTCCTGGTTTTTTTGTTTATTTGATGAAAATGAAAAACAATACACACCATGGAAACATTTTTGTTTGATTTGTGTCGAGTGAGATTTTCACCTAGAACCCAAAGGGGGGGGGTATTGGCACTTTCCATGGAAAAATGTGAAAAATTAAATTTTCTAAAAATGAAATAAATGCCTTCTATACACCTCAAACATTCACTCCAAAAAAGAAGATTGTGGTTTTTCGCAATATTTTTAGAAATTTGGGCTCTTATAGTAAGAAAAACACTTGCGCTGAAGCTTCTTTTATGCTCATTTCTTGTTTTTCAGGATTTATTCTGGGTTTAATTTTGTTTATTTGATGAAAATGAACAACAATACACACCATGGGAACATTTTTGTTTGATTTGTGTCGAGTGAGATTTTCACCTAGAACCCAAAGGGTGGGGGATTGGCACTTTTCACGGAAAAATGTGAAAAATTAAATTTTCTAAAAATGAAATAAATGCCTTCTATACACCTCAAACATTCACTCTCAAACAGAAGATTGTGGTTTTTCGCAATATTTTTAGAAATTTGGGCTCTAATAGTAACAATAACACTTGGGCTGAAGCATCTTTTATGCTCATTTCTTGTCTTTCAGGATTTATTCTGAGTTTTATTTTATTTATTTGATGAAAATGAACAACAATACACACCATGGAAACATTTTTGTTTGATTTGTGTCGAGTGAGATTTTCACCTAGAACCCAAAGGGGGGTTTTATTTATTTGATGAAAATGAACAACAATACACACCATGGAAACATTTTTGTTTGATTTGTGTCGACTGAGATTTACACCTAGAACCCAAAGGGGGGGTATTGGCACTTTCCATGGAAAAATGTGAAAAATTAAATTTTCTAAAAATGAAATAAATGCCTTCTATACACCTCAAACATTCACTCCAAAAAAGAAGATTGTGGTTTTTCGCAATATTTTTAGAAATTTGGGCTCTTATAGTAAGAATAACACTTGCGCTGAAGCATCTTTTATGCTCATTTCTTGTTTTTCAGCATTTATTCTGGGTTTAATTTTGTTTATTTGATGAAAATGAACAACAATACGCACCATGGAAACATTTTTGTTTGATTTGTGTCGAGTGAGATTTTCACCTAGAACCCAAAGGGGGAGGGATTGGCACTTTTCACGGAAAAATGTGAAAAATTAAATTTTCTAAAAATGAAATAAATGCCTTCTATACACCTCAAACATTCACTCTCAAACAGAAGATTGTGGTTTTTCGCAATATTTTTAGAAATATGGGCTCTTATAGTAGGAATAACACTTGCGCTGAAGCATCTTTTATGCTCATTTCTTGTCTTTCAGGATTTATTCTGGGTTTAATTTTGTTTATTTGATGAAAATGAATAAGAATACACACCATGGAAACATTTTTGTTTGATTTGTGTCGAGTGAGATTTTCACCAAGAACCCAAAGGGGGGTGGTTTTTCGCAATATTTTTAGAAATTTGGGCTCTTATAGTAAGAATAACACTTGCGCTGAAGCATCTTTTATGCTCATTTCTTGTCTTTCAGGATTTATTCTGGGTTTAATTTTGTTTATTTGATGAAAATGAACAACAATACACACCATGGAAACATTTTTGTTTGATTTGTGTCGAGTGAGATTTTCACCTAGAACCCAAAGGGGGGGGTATTGGCACTTTTCATTGAAAAAAGAGAGAAATTAAATTTTCTAAAAATGAAATAAATGCCTTCTATACACCTCAAACATTCACTCTAAAATAGAAGATTGTTGTTTTTCGCAAAATTTTTAGAAATTTTGGCTCTTTTAGTAACAATAACACTTGCGCTGAAGCATCTTTTATGCTCATTTCTTGTCTTTCAGGATTTATTCTGAGTTTTATTTTATTTATTTGATGAAAATGAACAACAATACACACCATGGAAACATTTTTGTTTGATTTGTGTCGACTGAGATTTTCACCTAGAACCCAAAGGGGAGGGTATTGGCACTTTTCATGGAAAAATGTGAAAAATTAAATTTTCTAAAAATTAAATAAATGCCTTCTATACACCTCAAACATTCACTCTCAAACAGAAGATTGTGGTTTTTCGCAATATTTTTAGAAATTTGGGCTCTAATAGTAACAATAACACTTGGGCTGAAGCATCTTTTATGCTCATTTCTTGTCTTTCAGTATTTATTCTGGGTTAAATTTTGTTTATTTAATGAAAATGAACAACAATACACACCATTGAAACATTTTTGTTTGATTTGTGTCGAGTGAGATTTTCACCTAGAACCCAAAGGGGGGTTTTATTTATTTGATGATAATGAACAACAATACACAACATGGAAACATTTTTGTTTGATTTGTGTCGACTGAGATTTACACCTAGAACCCAAAGGGGGGGTATTGGCACTTTCCATGGAAAAATGTGAAAAATTAAATTTTCTAAAAATGAAATAAATGCCATCTATACACGTCAAACATTCACTCCAAAAAAGAAGATTGTGGTTTTTCGCAATATTTTTAGAAATTTGGGCTCTTATAGTAAGAATAACACTTGCGCTGAAGCATCTTTTATGCTCATTTCTTGTTTTTCAGCATTTATTCTGGGTTTAATTTTGTTTATTTGATGAAAATGAACAACAATACGCACCATGGAAACATTTTTGTTTGATTTGTGTCGAGTGAGATTTTCACCTAGAACCCAAAGGGGGAGGGATTGGCACTTTTCACGGAAAAATGTGAAAAATTAAATTTTCTAAAAATGAAATAAATGCCTTCTATACACCTCAAACATTCACTCTCAAACAGAAGATTGTGGTTTTTCGCAATATTTTTAGAAATATGGGCTCTTATAGTAGGAATAACACTTGCGCTGAAGCATCTTTTATGCTCATTTCTTGTCTTTCAGGATTTATTCTGGGTTTAATTTTGTTTATTTGATGAAAATGAATAAGAATACACACCATGGAAACATTTTTGTTTGATTTGTGTCGAGTGAGATTTTCACCAAGAACCCAAAGGGGGGTGGTTTTTCGCAATATTTTTAGAAATTTGGGCTCTTATAGTAAGAATAACACTTGCGCTGAAGCATCTTTTATGCTCATTTCTTGTCTTTCAGGATTTATTCTGGGTTTAATTTTGTTTATTTGATGAAAATGAACAACAATACACACCATGGAAACATTTTTGTTTGATTTGTGTCGAGTGAGATTTTCACCTAGAACCCAAAGGGGGGGGTATTGGCACTTTTCATTGAAAAAAGAGAGAAATTAAATTTTCTAAAAATGAAATAAATGCCTTCTATACACCTCAAACATTCACTCTAAAATAGAAGATTGTTGTTTTTCGCAAAATTTTTAGAAATTTTGGCTCTTTTAGTAACAATAACACTTGCGCTTAAGCATCTTTTATGCTCATTTCTTGTCTTTCAGGATTTATTCTGAGTTTTATTTTATTTATTTGATGAAAATGAACAACAATACACACCATGGAAACATTTTTGTTTGATTTGTGTCGACTGAGATTTTCACCTAGAACCCAAAGGGGAGGGTATTGGCACTTTTCATGGAAAAATGTGAAAAATTAAATTTTCTAAAAATTAAATAAATGCCTTCTATACACCTCAAACATTCACTCTGAAACTGAAAATTGTTGCTTTTCGCAATATTTTTAGAAATTTGGGCTCTTTTAGTAACATTAACACTCGCGCTGAAGCATCTTTTATGCTCATTTCTTGTCCTTCAGGATTAATTCTGGGTTTTTTTGTTTATTTGATGAAAATGAAAAACAATACACACCATGGAAACATTTTTGTTTGATTTGTGTCGAGTGAGATTTTCACCTAGAACCCAAAGGGGGGGGGATTGGCACTTTTCACGGAAAAATGTGAAAAATTAAATTTTCTAAAAATGAAATAAATGCCTTCTATACACCTCAAACATTCACTCTCAAACAGAAGATTGTGGTTTTTCGCAATATTTTTAGAAATTTGGGCTGTTATAGTAAGAATAACACTTGCGCTGAAGCATCTTTTATGCTCATTTCTTGTTTTTCAGGATTTATTCTGGGTTTAATTTTGTTTATTTGATGAAAATGAACAACAATACACACCATGGAAACATTTTTGTTTGATTTGTGTCGAGTGAGATTTTCACCTAGAACCCAAAGGGGGGGGTATTGGCACTTTTCACAGAAAAATGTGAAAAATTATATTTTCTAAAAATGAAATAAATGCCTTCTATACACCTCAAACATTCACTCTAAAAATGAAAGTTGTTGCTTTTCCCAATATTTTTAGAAATTTGGCTCTTATAGTAACATTAACACTTGCGCTGAAGCATCTTTTATGCTCATTTCTTGTCTTTCAGGATTTATTCTGGGTTTAATTTTATTTATTTGATGAAAATGAACACAATACACACCATGGAAACATTTTTGTTTGATTTGTGTTGAGTGAGATTTTCACCTAGAACCCAAAGGGGGGGGTATTGGCACTTTCCATGGAAAAATGTGAAAAATTAAATTTTCTAAAAATGAAATAAATGCCTTCTATACACCTCAAACATTCACTCCAAAAAAGAAGATTGTGGTTTTTTGCAATATTTTTAGAAATTTGGGCTCTTATAGTAAGAATAACACTTGCGCTGAAGCATCTTTTATGCTCATTTCTTGTTTTTCAGGATTTATTCTGGGTTTAATTTTGTTTATTTGATGAAAATGAAAAACAATACACACCATGGAAACATTTTTGTTTGATTTGTGTCGAGTGAGATTTTCACCTAGAACCCAAAGGGGGGGGGATTGGCACTTTTCACGGAAAAATGTGAAAAATTAAATTTTCTAAAAATGAAATAAATGCCTTCTATACACCTCAAACATTCACTCTCAAACAGAAGATTGTGGTTTTTCGCAATATTTTTAGAAATTTGGGCTCTAATAGTAGGAATAACACTTGCGCTGAAGCATCTTTTATGCTCATTTCTTGTCCTTCAGGATTTATTCTGGGTTTTTTTTTGTTTATTTGATGAAAATGAACAAGAATACGCACCATGGAAACATTTTTGTTTGATTTGTGTCGAGTGAGATTTTCACCTAGAACCCAAAGGGGGAGGGATTGGCACTTTTCACGGAAAAATGTGAAAAATTAAATTTTCTAAAAATGAAATAAATGCCTTCTATACACCTCAAACATTCACTCTCAAACAGAAGATTGTGGTTTTTCGCAATATTTTTAGAAATATGGGCTCTTATAGTAGGAATAACACTTGCGCTGAAGCATCTTTTATGCTCATTTCTTGTCTTTCAGGATTTATTCTGGGTTTAATTTTGTTTATTTGATGAAAATGAACAACAATACACACCATGGAAACATTTTTGTTTGATTTGTGTCGAGTGAGATTTTCACCAAGAACCCAAAGGGGGGTGGTTTTTCGCAATATTTTTAGAAATTTGGGATCTTATAGTAAGAATAACACTTGCGCTGAAGCATCTTTTATGCTCATTTCTTGTCTTTCAGGATTTATTCTGGGTTTAATTTTGTTTATTTGATGAAAATGAACAACAATACACACCATGGAAACATTTTTGTTTGATTTGTGTCGAGTGAGATTTTCACCTAGAACCCAAAGGGGGGGGTATTGGCACTTTTCATTGAAAAAAGAGAGAAATTAAATTTTCTAAAAATGAAATAAATGCCTTCTATACACCTCAAACATTCACTCTAAAATAGAAGATTGTTGTTTTTCGCAAAATTTTTAGAAATTTTGGCTCTTTTAGTAACAATAACACTTGCGCTTAAGCATCTTTTATGCTCATTTCTTGTCTTTCAGGATTTATTCTGAGTTTTATTTTATTTATTTGATGAAAATGAACAACAATACACACCATGGAAACATTTTTGTTTGATTTGTGTCGACTGAGATTTTCACCTAGAACCCAAAGGGGAGGGTATTGGCACTTTTCATGGAAAAATGTGAAAAATTAAATTTTCTAAAAATTAAATAAATGCCTTCTATACACCTCAAACATTCACTCTGAAACTGAAAATTGTTGCTTTTCGCAATATTTTTAGAAATTTGGGCTCTTTTAGTAACATTAACACTCGCGCTGAAGCATCTTTTATGCTCATTTCTTGTCCTTCAGGATTAATTCTGGGTTTTTTTGTTTATTTGATGAAAATGAAAAACAATACACACCATGGAAACATTTTTGTTTGATTTGTGTCGAGTGAGATTTTCACCTTGAACCCAAAGGGGGGGGGGGTATTGGCACTTTCCATGGAAAAATGTGAAAAATTAAATTTTCTAAAAATGAAATAAATGCCTTCTATACACCTCAAACATTCACTCCAAAAAAGAAGATTGTGGTTTTTCGCAATATTTTTAGAAATTTGGGCTCTTATAGTAGGAATAACACTTGCGCTGAAGCATCTTTTATGCTCATTTCTTGTTTTTCAGGATTTATTCTGGGTTTAATTTTGTTTATTTGATGAAAATGAACAACAATACACACCATGGAAACATTTTTGTTTGATTTGTGTAGAGTGAGATTTTCACCTAGAACCAAAAGGGGGGGGGATTGGCACTTTTCACGGAAAAATGTGAAAAATTAAATTTTCTAAAAATGAAATAAATGCCTTCTATACACCTCAAACATTCACTCTCAAACAGAAGATTGTGGTTTTTCGCAATATTTTTAGAAATTTGGGCTCTAATAGTAACAATAACACTTGGGCTGAAGCATCTTTTATGCTCATTTCTTGTCTTTCAGGATTTATTCTGGGTTTAATTTTGTTTATTTGATGAAAATGAACAACAATACACACCATGGAAACATTTTTGTTTGATTTGTGTCGAGTGAGATTTTCACCTAGAACCCAAAGGGGGGTTTTATTTATTTGATGAAAATGAACAACAATACACACCATGGAAACATTTTTTATTGATTTGTGTCGACTGAGATTTACACCTAGAACCCAAAGGGGGGTTATCGGCACTTTCCATGGAAAAATGTGAAAAATTAAATTTTCTAAAAATGAAATAAATGCCTTCTATACACCTCAAACATTCACTCCAAAAAAGAAGATTGTGGTTTTTCGCAATATTTTTAGAAATTTGGGCTCTTATAGTAAGAATAACACTTGCGCTGAAGCATCTTTTATGCTCATTTCTTGTTTTTCAGGATTTATTCTGGGTTTAATTTTGTTTATTTGATGAAAATGAACAACAATACACACCATGGAAACATTTTTGTTTGATTTGTGTCGAGTGAGATTTTCACCTAGAACCCAAAGGGGGGGGGATTGGCACTTTTCACGGAAAAATGTGAAAAATTAAATTTTCTAAAAATGAAATAAATGCCTTCTATACACCTCAAACATTCACTCTCAAACAGAAGATTGTGGTTTTTCGCAATATTTTTAGAAATTTGGGCTGTTATAGTAAGAATAACACTTGCGCTGAAGCATCTTTTATGCTCATTTCTTGTTTTTCAGGATTTATTCTGGGTTTAATTTTGTTTATTTGATGAAAATGAACAACAATACATACCATGGAAACATTTTTGTTTGATTTGTGTCGAGTGAGATTTTCACCTAGAACCCAAAGGGGGGGGGATTGGCACTTTTCACGGAAAAATGTGAAAAATTAAATTTTCTAAAAATGAAATAAATGCCTTCTATACACCTCAAACATTCACTCTCAAACAGAAGATTGTGGTTTTTCGCAATATTTTTAGAAATTTGGGCTCTAATAGTAGGAATAACACTTGCGCTGAAGCATCTTTTATGCTCATTTCTTGTCCTTCAGGATTTATTCTGGGTTTTTTTTTGTTTATTTGATGAAAATGAACAAGAATACACACCATGGAAACATTTTTGTTTGATTTGAGTCGAGTGAGATTTTCACCTAGAACCCAAAGGGGGGGGTATTGGCACTTTTCATGGAAAAATGTGAAAAATTAAATTTTCTAAAAATTAAATAAATGCCTTCTATACACCTCAAACATTCACTCCAAAACAGAAGATTGTGGTTTTTTGCAATATTTTTAGAAATTTGGGCTGTTATAGTAAGAATAACACTTGCGCTGAAGCATCTTTTATGCTCATTTCTTGTTTTTCAGGATTTATTCTGGGTTTAATTTTGTTTATTTGATGAAAATGAACAACAATACACACCATGGAAACATTTTTTTTGATTTGTATCGAGTGAGATTTTCACCTAGAACCCAAAGGGGGGGGGATTGGCACTTTTCACGGAAAAATGTGAAAAATTAAATTTTCTAAAAATGAAATAAATGCCATCTATACACGTCAAACATTCACTCCAAAAAAGAAGATTGTGGTTTTTCGCAATATTTTTAGAAATTTGGGCTCTTATAGTAAGAATAACACTTGCGCTGAAGCATCTTTTATGCTCATTTCTTGTTTTTCAGCATTTATTCTGGGTTTAATTTTGTTTATTTGATGAAAATGAACAACAATACGCACCATGGAAACATTTTTGTTTGATTTGTGTCGAGTGAGATTTTCACCTAGAACCCAAAGGGGGAGGGATTGGCACTTTTCACGGAAAAATGTGAAAAATTAAATTTTCTAAAAATGAAATAAATGCCTTCTATACACCTCAAACATTCACTCTCAAACAGAAGATTGTGGTTTTTCGCAATATTTTTAGAAATATGGGCTCTTATAGTAGGAATAACACTTGCGCTGAAGCATCTTTTATGCTCATTTCTTGTCTTTCAGGATTTATTCTGGGTTTAATTTTGTTTATTTGATGAAAATGAATAAGAATACACACCATGGAAACATTTTTGTTTGATTTGTGTCGAGTGAGATTTTCACCAAGAACCCAAAGGGGGGTGGTTTTTCGCAATATTTTTAGAAATTTGGGCTCTTATAGTAAGAATAACAGTTGCGCTGAAGCATCTTTTATGCTCATTTCTTGTCTTTCAGGATTTATTCTGGGTTTAATTTTGTTTATTTGATGAAAATGAACAACAATACACACCATGGAAACATTTTTGTTTGATTTGTGTCGAGTGAGATTTTCACCTAGAACCCAAAGGGGGGGGTATTGGCACTTTTCATTGAAAAAAGAGAGAAATTAAATTTTCTAAAAATGAAATAAATGCCTTCTATACACCTCAAACATTCACTCTAAAATAGAAGATTGTTGTTTTTCGCAAAATTTTTAGAAATTTTGGCTCTTTTAGTAACAATAACACTTGCGCTTAAGCATCTTTTATGCTCATTTCTTGTCTTTCAGGATTTATTCTGAGTTTTATTTTATTTATTTGATGAAAATGAACAACAATACACACCATGGAAACATTTTTGTTTGATTTGTGTCGACTGAGATTTTCACCTAGAACCCAAAGGGGAGGGTATTGGCACTTTTCATGGAAAAATGTGAAAAATTAAATTTTCTAAAAATTAAATAAATGCCTTCTATACACCTCAAACATTCACTCTGAAACTGAAAATTGTTGCTTTTCGCAATATTTTTAGAAATTTGGGCTCTTTTAGTAACATTAACACTCGCGCTGAAGCATCTTTTATGCTCATTTCTTGTCCTTCAGGATTAATTCTGGGTTTTTTTGTTTATTTGATGAAAATGAAAAACAATACACACCATGGAAACATTTTTGTTTGATTTGTGTCGAGTGAGATTTTCACCTAGAACCCAAAGGGGGGGGGATTGGCACTTTTCACGGAAAAATGTGAAAAATTAAATTTTCTAAAAATGAAATAAATGCCTTCTATACACCTCAAACATTCACTCTCAAACAGAAGATTGTGGTTTTTCGCAATATTTTTAGAAATTTGGGCTGTTATAGTAAGAATAACACTTGCGCTGAAGCATCTTTTATGCTCATTTCTTGTTTTTCAGGATTTATTCTGGGTTTAATTTTGTTTATTTGATGAAAATGAACAACAATACACACCATGGAAACATTTTTGTTTGATTTGTGTCGAGTGAGATTTTCACCTAGAACCCAAAGGGGGGGGTATTGGCACTTTTCACAGAAAAATGTGAAAAATTATATTTTCTAAAAATGAAATAAATGCCTTCTATACACCTCAAACATTCACTCTAAAAATGAAAGTTGTTGCTTTTCGCAATATTTTTAGAAATTTGGCTCTTATAGTAACATTAACACTTGCGCTGAAGCATCTTTTATGCTCATTTCTTGTCTTTCAGGATTTATTCTGGGTTTAATTTTATTTATTTGATGAAAATGAACACAATACACACCATGGAAACATTTTTGTTTGATTTGTGTTGAGTGAGATTTTCACCTAGAACCCAAAGGGGGGGGTATTGGCACTTTCCATGGAAAAATGTGAAAAATTAAATTTTCTAAAAATGAAATAAATGCCTTCTATACACCTCAAACATTCACTCCAAAAAAGAAGATTGTGGTTTTTTGCAATATTTTTAGAAATTTGGGCTCTTATAGTAAGAATAACACTTGCGCTGAAGCATCTTTTATGCTCATTTCTTGTTTTTCAGGATTTATTCTGGGTTTAATTTTGTTTATTTGATGAAAATGAAAAACAATACACACCATGGAAACATTTTTGTTTGATTTGTGTCGAGTGAGATTTTCACCTAGAACCCAAAGGGGGGGGGATTGGCACTTTTCACGGAAAAATGTGAAAAATTAAATTTTCTAAAAATGAAATAAATGCCTTCTATACACCTCAAACATTCACTCTCAAACAGAAGATTGTGGTTTTTCGCAATATTTTTAGAAATTTGGGCTCTAATAGTAGGAATAACACTTGCGCTGAAGCATCTTTTATGCTCATTTCTTGTCCTTCAGGATTTATTCTGGGTTTTTTTTTGTTTATTTGATGAAAATGAACAAGAATACGCACCATGGAAACATTTTTGTTTGATTTGTGTCGAGTGAGATTTTCACCTAGAACCCAAAGGGGGAGGGATTGGCACTTTTCACGGAAAAATGTGAAAAATTAAATTTTCTAAAAATGAAATAAATGCCTTCTATACACCTCAAACATTCACTCTCAAACAGAAGATTGTGGTTTTTCGCAATATTTTTAGAAATATGGGCTCTTATAGTAGGAATAACACTTGCGCTGAAGCATCTTTTATGCTCATTTCTTGTCTTTCAGGATTTATTCTGGGTTTAATTTTGTTTATTTGATGAAAATGAATAAGAATACACACCATGGAAACATTTTTGTTTGATTTGTGTCGAGTGAGATTTTCACCAAGAACCCAAAGGGGGGTGGTTTTTCGCAATATTTTTAGAAATTTGGGCTCTTATAGTAAGAATAACACTTGCGCTGAAGCATCTTTTATGCTCATTTCTTGTCTTTCAGGATTTATTCTGGGTTTAATTTTGTTTATTTGATGAAAATGAACAACAATACACACCATGGAAACATTTTTGTTTGATTTGTGTCGAGTGAGATTTTCACCTAGAACCCAAAGGGGGGGGTATTGGCACTTTTCATTGAAAAAAGAGAGAAATTAAATTTTCTAAAAATGAAATAAATGCCTTCTATACACCTCAAACATTCACTCTAAAATAGAAGATTGTTGTTTTTCGCAAAATTTTTAGAAATTTTGGCTCTTTTAGTAACAATAACACTTGCGCTTAAGCATCTTTTATGCTCATTTCTTGTCTTTCAGGATTTATTCTGAGTTTTATTTTATTTATTTGATGAAAATGAACAACAATACACACCATGGAAACATTTTTGTTTGATTTGTGTCGACTGAGATTTTCACCTAGAACCCAAAGGGGAGGGTATTGGCACTTTTCATGGAAAAATGTGAAAAATTAAATTTTCTAAAAATTAAATAAATGCCTTCTATACACCTCAAACATTCACTCTGAAACTGAAAATTGTTGCTTTTCGCAATATTTTTAGAAATTTGGGCTCTTTTAGTAACATTAACACTCGCGCTGAAGCATCTTTTATGCTCATTTCTTGTCCTTCAGGATTAATTCTGGGTTTTTTTGTTTATTTGATGAAAATGAAAAACAATACACACCATGGAAACATTTTTGTTTGATTTGTGTCGAGTGAGATTTTCACCTTGAACCCAAAGGGGGGGGGGGGTATTGGCACTTTCCATGGAAAAATGTGAAAAATTAAATTTTCTAAAAATGAAATAAATGCCTTCTATACACCTCAAACATTCACTCCAAAAAAGAAGATTGTGGTTTTTCGCAATATTTTTAGAAATTTGGGCTCTTATAGTAGGAATAACACTTGCGCTGAAGCATCTTTTATGCTCATTTCTTGTTTTTCAGGATTTATTCTGGGTTTAATTTTGTTTATTTGATGAAAATGAACAACAATACACACCATGGAAACATTTTTGTTTGATTTGTGTAGAGTGAGATTTTCACCTAGAACCAAAAGGGGGGGGGATTGGCACTTTTCACGGAAAAATGTGAAAAATTAAATTTTCTAAAAATGAAATAAATGCCTTCTATACACCTCAAACATTCACTCTCAAACAGAAGATTGTGGTTTTTCGCAATATTTTTAGAAATTTGGGCTCTAATAGTAACAATAACACTTGGGCTGAAGCATCTTTTATGCTCATTTCTTGTCTTTCAGGATTTATTCTGGGTTTTAATTTTGTTTATTTGATGAAAATGAACAACAATACACACCATGGAAACATTTTTGTTTGATTTGTGTCGAGTGAGATTTTCACCTAGAACCCAAAGGGGGGTTTTATTTATTTGATGAAAATGAACAACAATACACACCATGGAAACATTTTTTATTGATTTGTGTCGACTGAGATTTACACCTAGAACCCAAAGGGGGGTTATCGGCACTTTCCATGGAAAAATGTGAAAAATTAAATTTTCTAAAAATGAAATAAATGCCTTCTATACACCTCAAACATTCACTCCAAAAAAGAAGATTGTGGTTTTTCGCAATATTTTTAGAAATTTGGGCTCTTATAGTAAGAATAACACTTGCGCTGAAGCATCTTTTATGCTCATTTCTTGTTTTTCAGGATTTATTCTGGGTTTAATTTTGTTTATTTGATGAAAATGAACAACAATACACACCATGGAAACATTTTTGTTTGATTTGTGTCGAGTGAGATTTTCACCTAGAACCCAAAGGGGGGGGGATTGGCACTTTTCACGGAAAAATGTGAAAAATTAAATTTTCTAAAAATGAAATAAATGCCTTCTATACACCTCAAACATTCACTCTCAAACAGAAGATTGTGGTTTTTCGCAATATTTTTAGAAATTTGGGCTGTTATAGTAAGAATAACACTTGCGCTGAAGCATCTTTTATGCTCATTTCTTGTTTTTCAGGATTTATTCTGGGTTTAATTTTGTTTATTTGATGAAAATGAACAACAATACATACCATGGAAACATTTTTGTTTGATTTGTGTCGAGTGAGATTTTCACCTAGAACCCAAAGGGGGGGGGATTGGCACTTTTCACGGAAAAATGTGAAAATTAAATTTTCTAAAAATGAAATAAATGCCTTCTATACACCTCAAACATTCACTCTCAAACAGAAGATTGTGGTTTTTTCGCAATATTTTTAGAAATTTGGGCTCTAATAGTAGGAATAACACTTGCGCTGAAGCATCTTTTATGCTCATTTCTTGTCCTTCAGGATTTATTCTGGGTTTTTTTTTGTTTATTTGATGAAAATGAACAAGAATACACACCATGGAAACATTTTTGTTTGATTTGAGTCGAGTGAGATTTTCACCTAGAACCCAAAGGGGGGGGTATTGGCACTTTTCATGGAAAAATGTGAAAAATTAAATTTTCTAAAAATTAAATAAATGCCTTCTATACACCTCAAACATTCACTCCAAAACAGAAGATTGTGGTTTTTTGCAATATTTTTAGAAATTTGGGCTGTTATAGTAAGAATAACACTTGCGCTGAAGCATCTTTTATGCTCATTTCTTGTTTTTCAGGATTTATTCTGGGTTTAATTTTGTTTATTTGATGAAAATGAACAACAATACACACCATGGAAACATTTTTTTTGATTTGTATCGAGTGAGATTTTCACCTAGAACCCAAAGGGGGGTATTGGCACTTTTCACGGAAAAATGTGAAAAATTAAATTTTCTAAAAATGAAATAAATGCCTTCTATACACCTCAAACATTCACTCCAAAAAAGAAGATTGTGGTTTTTCGCATTATTTTTAGAAATTTGGGCTCTTATTGTAAGAATAACACTTGCGCTGAAGCATCTTTTATGCTCATTTCTTGTTTTTCAGGATTTATTCTGGGTTTAATTTTGTTTATTTGATGAAAATGAACAACAATACACACCATGGAAACATTTTTGTTTGATTTGTGTCGAGTGAGATTTTCACCTAGAACCCAAAGGGGGGTTTAATTTTGTTTATTTGATGAAAATGAACAACAATACACACCATGGAAACATTTTTGTTTGATTTGTGTCGACTGAGATTTTCACCTAGAACCCAAAGGGGAGGGTATTGGCACTTTTCATGGAAAAATGTGAAAAATTAAATTTTCTAAAAATTAAATAAATGCCTTCTATACACCTCAAACATTCACTCTGAAACTGAAAATTGTTGCTTTTCGCAATATTTTTAGAAATTTGGGCTCTTTTAGTAACATTAACACTCTCGCTGAAGCATCTTTTATGCTCATTTCTTGTCCTTCAGGATTAATTCTGGGTTTTTTTGTTTATTTGATGAAAATGAAAAACAATACACACCATGGAAACATTTTTGTTTGATTTGTGTCGAGTGAGATTTTCACCTTGAACCCAAAGGGGGGGGGGGTATTGGCACTTTCCATGGAAAAATGTGAAAAATTAAATTTTCTAAAAATGAAATAAATGCCTTCTATACACCTCAAACATTCACTCCAAAAAAGAAGATTGTGGTTTTTCGCAATATTTTTAGAAATTTGGGCTCTTATAGTAGGAATAACACTTGCGCTGAAGCATCTTTTATGCTCATTTCTTGTTTTTCAGGATTTATTCTGGGTTTAATTTTGTTTATTTGATGAAAATGAACAACAATACACACCATGGAAACATTTTTGTTTGATTTGTGTCGAGTGAGATTTTCACCTAGAACCCAAAGGGGGGGGGTATTGGCACTTTTCATGGAAAAATGTGAAAAATTAAATTTTCTAAAAATGAAATAAATGCCTTCTATACACCTCAAACATTCACTCCAAAAAAGAAGATTGTGGTTTTTCGCAATATTTTTAGAAATTTGGGCTCTTATAGTAAGAATAACACTTGCGCTGAAGCATCTTTTATGCTAATTTCTTGTTTTTCAGGATTTATTCTGGGTTTAATTTTGTTTATTTGATGAAAATGAACAACAATACACACCATGGAAACATTTTTGTTTGATTTGTGTCGAGTGAGATTTTCACCTAGAACCCAAAGGGGGGGTATTGGCACTTTTCATGGAAAAATGTGAAAAATTAAATTTTCTAAAAATGAAATAAATGCCTTCTATACACCTCAAACATTCACTCCAAAAAAGAAGGTTGTGGTTTTTCGCAATATTTTTAGAAATTTGGGCTCTTATAGTAAGAATAACACTTGCGCTGAAGCATCTTTTATGCTCATTTCTTGTTTTTCAGGATTTATTCTGGGTTTAATTTTGTTTATTTGATGAAAATGAACAACAATACACACCATGGAAACATTTTTGTTTGATTTGTGTCGAGTGAGATTTTCACCTAGAACCCAAAGGGGGGGGGATTGGCATTTTTCACGGAAAAATGTGAAAAATTAAATTTTCTAAAAATGAAATAAATGCCTTCTATACACCTCAAACATTCACTCTCAAACAGAAGATTGTGGTTTTTCGCAATATTTTTAGAAATTTGGGCTCTAATAGTAAGAATAACACTTGCGCTGAAGCATTTTTTATGCTCATTTCTTGTCCTTCAGGATTTATTCTGGGTTTTTTTTTTGTTTATTTGATGAAAATGAACAACAATACACACCATGGAAACATTTTTGTTTGATTTGTGTCGAGTGAGATTTTCACCTAGAACCCAAAGGGGGGGGGATTGGCACTTTTCACGGAAAAATGTGAAAAATTAAATTTTCTAAAAATGAAATAAATGCCTTCTATACACCTCAAACATTCACTCTCAAACAGAAGATTGTGGTTTTTCGCAATATTTTTAGAAATTTGGGCTCTAATAGTAAGAATAACACTTGCGCTGAAGCATCTTTTATGCTCATTTCTTGTCCTTCAGGATTTATTCTGGGTTTTTTTTTTGTTTATTTGATGAAAATGAACAAGAATACACACCATGGAAACATTTTTTTTTGATTTGAGTCGAGTGAGATTTTCACCTAGAACCCAAAGGGGGGGGTATTGGCACTTTTCATGGAAAAATGTGAAAAATTAAATTTTCTAAAAATGAAATAAATGCCTTCTATACACCTCAAACATTCACTCCAAAACAGAAGATTGTGGTTTTTCGCAATATTTTTAGAAATTTGGGCTGTTATAGTAAGAATAACACTTGCGCTGAAGCATCTTTTATGCTCATTTCTTGTTTTTCAGGATTTATTCTGGGTTTAATTTTGTTTATTTGATGAAAATGAACAACAATACACACCATGGAAACATTTTTGTTTGATTTGTGTCGAGTGAGATTTTCACCTAGAACCCAAAGGGGGGGGTATTGGCACTTTTCACGGAAAAATGTGAAAAATTAAATTTTCTAAAAATGAAATAAATGCCTTCTATACACATCAAACATTCACTCTAAAAAAGAAGATTGTGGTTTTTCGCAATATTTTTAGAAATATGGGCTCTTATAGTAGGAATAACACTTGCGCTGAAGCATCTTTTATGCTCATTTCTTGTTTTTCAGGATTTATTCTGGGTTTAATTTTGTTTATTTGATGAAAATGAATAAGAATACACACCATGGAAACATTTTTGTTTGATTTGTGTCGAGTGAGATTTTCACCAAGAACCCAAAGGGGGGTGGTTTTTCGCAATATTTTTAGAAATTTGGGCTCTTATAGTAAGAATAACACTTGCGCTGAAGCATCTTTTATGCTCATTTCTTGTCTTTCAGGATTTATTCTGGGTTTAATTTTGTTTATTTGATGAAAATGAACAACAATACACACCATGGAAACATTTTTGTTTGATTTGTGTCGAGTGAGATTTTCAACTAGAACCCAAAGGGGGGGGTATTGGCACTTTTCATTGAAAAAAGAGAGAAATTAAATTTTCTAAAAATGAAATAAATGCCTTCTATACACCTCAAACATTCACTCTAAAATAGAAGATTGTTGTTTTTCGCAAAATTTTTAGAAATTTTGGCTCTTTTAGTAACAATAACACTTGCGCTGAAGCATCTTTTATGCTCATTTCTTGTCTTTCAGGATTTATTCTGAGTTTTATTTTATTTATTTGATGAAAATGAACAACAATACACACCATGGAAACATTTTTGTTTGATTTGTGTCGACTGAGATTTTCACCTAGAACCCAAAGGGGAGGGTATTGGCACTTTTCATGGAAAAATGTGAAAAATTAAATTTTCTAAAAATTAAATAAATGCCTTCTATACACCTCAAACATTCACTCTGAAACTGAAAATTGTTGCTTTTCGCAATATTTTTAGAAATTTGGGCTCTTTTAGTAACATTAACACTCGCGCTGAAGCATCTTTTATGCTCATTTCTTGTCTTTCAGGATTTATTCTGGGTTTAATTTTGTTTATTTGATGAAAATGAACAACAATACACACCATGGAAACATTTTTGTTTGATTTGTGACGAGTGAGATTTTAACCTAGAACCCAAAGGGGGGGTATTGGCACTTTTCATGGAAAAATGTGAAAAATTAAATTTTCTAAAAATGAAATAAATGCCTTCTATACACCTCAAACATTCACTCCAAAAAAGAAGATTGTGGTTTTTCGCAATATTATTCGAAATTTGGGCTCTTATAGTAAGAATAACACTTGCGCTGAAGCATCTTTTATGCTCATTTCTTGTTTTTCAGGATTTATTCTGGGTTTAATTTTGTTTATTTCATGAAAATGAACAACAATACACACCATGGAAACATTTTTGTTTGATTTGTGTCGAGTGAGATTTTCACCTAGAACCCAAAGGGGGAGGGATATGCACTTTTCACGGAAAAATGTGAAAAATTAAATTTTCTAAAAATGAAATAAATGCCTTCTATACACCTCAAACATTCACTCTCAAACAGAAGATTGTGGTTTTTCGCAATATTTTTAGAAATATGGGCTCTTATAGTAGGAATAACACTTGCGCTGAAGCATCTTTTATGCTCATTTCTTGTCTTTCAGGATTTATTCTGGGTTTAATTTTGTTTATTTGATGAAAATGAACAAGAATACACCGCATGGAAACATTTTTGTTTGATTTGTGTCGAGTGAGATTTTCACCAAGAACCCAAAGGGGGGTGGTTTTTCGCAATATTTTTAGAAATTTGGGCTCTTATAGTAAGAATAACACTTGCGCTGAAGCATCTTTTATGCTCATTTCTTGTCTTTCAGGATTTATTCTGGGTTTAATTTTGTTTATTTGATGAAAATGAACAACAATACACACCATGGAAACATTTTTGTTTGATTTGTGTCGAGTGAGATTTTCACCTAGAACCCAAAGGGGGGGGTATTGGCACTTTTCATTGAAAAAAGAGAGAAATTAAATTTTCTAAAAATGAAATAAATGCCTTCTTTACACCTCAAACATTCACTCTAAAATAGAAGATTGTTGTTTTTCGCAAAATTTTTAGAAATTTTGGCTCTTTTAGTAACAATAACACTTGCGCTGAAGCATCTTTTATGCTCATTTCTTGTCTTTCAGGATTTATTCTGAGTTTTATTTTATTTATTTGATGAAAATGAACAACAATACACACCATGGAAACATTTTTGTTTGATTTGTGTCGACTGAGATTTTCACCTAGAACCCCAAGGGGAGGGTATTGGCACTTTTCATGGAAAAATGTGAAAAATTAAATTTTCTAAAAATTAAATAAATGCCTTCTATACACCTCAAACATTCACTCTGAAACTGAAAATTGTTGCTTTTCGCAATATTTTTAGAAATTTGGGCTCTTTTAGTAAAATTAACACTCGCGCTGAAGCATCTTTTATGCTCATTTCTTGTCCTTCAGGATTAATTCTGGGTTTTTTTGTTTATTTGATGAAAATGAAAAACAATACACACCATGGAAACATTTTTGTTTGATTTGTGTCGAGTGAGATTTTCACCTAGAACCCAAAGGGGGGGGGTATTGGCACTTTCCATGGAAAAATGTGAAAAATTAAATTTTCTAAAAATGAAATAAATGCCTTCTATACACCTCAAACATTCACTCCAAAAAAGAAGATTGTGGTTTTTCGCAATATTTTTAGAAATTTGGGCTCTTATAGTAAGAAAAACACTTGCGCTGAAGCATCTTTTATGCTCATTTCTTGTTTTTCAGGATTTATTCTGGGTTTAATTTTGTTTATTTGATGAAAATGAACAACAATACACACCATGGAAACATTTTTGTTTGATTTGTGTCGATTGAGATTTTCACCTAGAACCCAAAGGGGGGGGGTTGGCACTTTTCACGGAAAAATGTGAAAAATTAAATTTTCTAAAAATGAAATAAATGCCTTCTATACACCTCAAACATTCACTCTCAAACAGAAGATTGTGGTTTTTCGCAATATTTTTAGAAATTTGGGCTCTAATAGTAACAATAACACTTGGGCTGAAGCATCTTTTATGCTCATTTCTTGTCTTTCAGGATTTATTCTGGGTTAAATTTTGTTTATTTGATGAAAATGAACAACAATACACACCATGGAAACATTTTTGTTTGATTTGTGTCGAGTGAGATTTTCACCTAGAACCCAAAGGGGGGTTTTATTTATTTGATGAAAATGAACAACAATACACACCATGGAAACATTTTTGTTTGATTTGTGTCGACTGAGATTTACACCTAGAACCCAAAGGGGGGGTATTGGCACTTTCCATGGAAAAATGTGAAAAAATAAATTTTCTAAAAATGAAATAAATGCCATCTATACACCTCAAACATTCACTCCAAAAAAGAAGATTGTGGTTTTTCGCAATATTTTTAGAAATTTGGGCTCTTATAGTAAGAATAACACTTGCGCTGAAGCATCTTTTATGCTCATTTCTTGTTTTTCAGCATTTATTCTGGGTTTAATTTTGTTTATTTGATGAAAATGAACAACAATACGCACCATGGAAACATTTTTGTTTGATTTGTGTCGAGTGAGATTTTCACCTAGAACCCAAAGGGGGAGGGATATGCACTTTTCACGGAAAAATGTGAAAAATTAAATTTTCTAAAAATGAAATAAATGCCTTCTATACACCTCAAACATTCACTCTCAAACAGAAGATTGTGGTTTTTCGCAATATTTTTAGAAATATGGGCTCTTATAGTAGGAATAACACTTGCGCTGAAGCATCTTTTATGCTCATTTCTTGTCTTTCAGGATTTATTCTGGGTTTAATTTTGTTTATTTGATGAAAATGAACAAGAATACACCGCATGGAAACATTTTTGTTTGATTTGTGTCGAGTGAGATTTTCACCAAGAACCCAAAGGGGGGTGGTTTTTCGCAATATTTTTAGAAATTTGGGCTCTTATAGTAAGAATAACACTTGCGCTGAAGCATCTTTTATGCTCATTTCTTGTCTTTCAGGATTTATTCTGGGTTTAATTTTGTTTATTTGATGAAAATGAACAACAATACACACCATGGAAACATTTTTGTTTGATTTGTGTCGAGTGAGATTTTCACCTAGAACCCAAAGGGGGGGGTATTGGCACTTTTCATTGAAAAAAGAGAGAAATTAAATTTTCTAAAAATGAAATAAATGCCTTCTTTACACCTCAAACATTCACTCTAAAATAGAAGATTGTTGTTTTTCGCAAAATTTTTAGAAATTTTGGCTCTTTTAGTAACAATAACACTTGCGCTGAAGCATCTTTTATGCTCATTTCTTGTCTTTCAGGATTTATTCTGAGTTTTATTTTATTTATTTGATGAAAATGAACAACAATACACACCATGGAAACATTTTTGTTTGATTTGTGTCGACTGAGATTTTCACCTAGAACCCCAAGGGGAGGGTATTGGCACTTTTCATGGAAAAATGTGAAAAATTAAATTTTCTAAAAATTAAATAAATGCCTTCTATACACCTCAAACATTCACTCTGAAACTGAAAATTGTTGCTTTTCGCAATATTTTTAGAAATTTGGGCTCTTTTAGTAAAATTAACACTCGCGCTGAAGCATCTTTTATGCTCATTTCTTGTCCTTCAGGATTAATTCTGGGTTTTTTTGTTTATTTGATGAAAATGAAAAACAATACACACCATGGAAACATTTTTGTTTGATTTGTGTCGAGTGAGATTTTCACCTAGAACCCAAAGGGGGGGGGTATTGGCACTTTCCATGGAAAAATGTGAAAAATTAAATTTTCTAAAAATGAAATAAATGCCTTCTATACACCTCAAAAATTCACTCCAAAAAAGAAGATTGTGGTTTTTCGCAATATTTTTAGAAATTTGGGCTCTTATAGTAAGAAAAACACTTGCGCTGAAGCATCTTTTATGCTCATTTCTTGTTTTTCAGGATTTATTCTGGGTTTAATTTTGTTTATTTGATGAAAATGAACAACAATACACACCATGGAAACATTTTTGTTTGATTTGTGTCGATTGAGATTTTCACCTAGAACCCAAAGGGGGGGGGTTGGCACTTTTCACGGAAAAATGTGAAAAATTAAATTTTCTAAAAATGAAATAAATGCCTTCTATACACCTCAAACATTCACTCTCAAACAGAAGATTGTGGTTTTTCGCAATATTTTTAGAAATTTGGGCTCTAATAGTAACAATAACACTTGGGCTGAAGCATCTTTTATGCTCATTTCTTGTCTTTCAGGATTTATTCTGGGTTAAATTTTGTTTATTTGATGAAAATGAACAACAATACACACCATGGAAACATTTTTGTTTGATTTGTGTCGAGTGAGATTTTCACCTAGAACCCAAAGGGGGGTTTTATTTATTTGATGAAAATGAACAACAATACACACCATGGAAACATTTTTGTTTGATTTGTGTCGACTGAGATTTACACCTAGAACCCAAAGGGGGGGTATTGGCACTTTCCATGGAAAAATGTGAAAAATTAAATTTTCTAAAAATGAAATAAATGCCATCTATACACCTCAAACATTCACTCCAAAAAAGAAGATTGTGGTTTTTCGCAATATTTTTAGAAATTTGGGCTCTTATAGTAAGAATAACACTTGCGCTGAAGCATCTTTTATGCTCATTTCTTGTTTTTCAGCATTTATTCTGGGTTTAATTTTGTTTATTTGATGAAAATGAACAACAATACGCACCATGGAAACATTTTTGTTTGATTTGTGTCGAGTGAGATTTTCACCTAGAACCCAAAGGGGGAGGGATTGGCACTTTTCACGGAAAAATGTGAAAAATTAAATTTTCTAAAAATGAAATAAATATCTTCTATACACCTCAAACATTCACTCTCAAACAGAAGATTGTGGTTTTTCGCAATATTTTTAGAAATATGGGCTCTTATAGTAGGAATAACACTTGCGCTGAAGCATCTTTTATGCTCATTTCTTGTCTTTCAGGATTTATTCTGGGTTTAATTTTGTTTATTTGATGAAAATGAATAAGAATACACACCATGGAAACATTTTTGTTTGATTTGTGTCGAGTGAGATTTTCACCAAGAGCCCAAAGGGGGGTGGTTTTTCGCAATATTTTTAGAAATTTGGGCTCTTATAGTAAGAATAACACTTGCGCTGAAGCATCTTTTATGCTCATTTCTTGTCTTTCAGGATTTATTCTGGGTTTAATTTTGTTTATTTGATGAAAATGAACAACAATACACACCATGGAAACATTTTTGTTTGATTTGTGTCGAGTGAGATTTTCACCTAGAACCCAAAGGGGGGGGTATTGGCACTTTCCATGGAAAAATGTGAAAAATTAAATTTTCTAAAAATGAAATAAATGCCTTCTATACACCACAAACATTCACTCCAAAAAAGAAGATTGTGGTTTTTCGCAATATTTTTAGAAATTTGGGCTCTTATAGTAGGAATAACACTTGCGCTGAAGCATCTTTTATGCTCATTTCTTGTTTTTCAGGATTTATTCTGGGTTTAATTTTGTTTATTTGATGAAAATGAACAACAATACACACCATGGAAACATTTTTGTTTGATTTGTGTAGAGTGAGATTTTCACCTAGAACCAAAAGGGGGGGGGATTGGCACTTTTCACGGAAAAATGTGAAAAATTAAATTTTCTAAAAATGAAATAAATGCCTTCTATACACCTCAAACATTCACTCTCAAACAGAAGATTGTGGTTTTTCGCAATATTTTTAGAAATTTGGGCTCTAATAGTAACAATAACACTTGGGCTGAAGCATCTTTTATGCTCATTTCTTGTCTTTCAGGATTTATTCTGGGTTTAATTTTGTTTATTTGATGAAAATGAACAACAATACACACCATGGAAACATTTTTGTTTGATTTGTGTCGAGTGAGATTTTCACCTAGAACCCAAAGGGGGGTTTTATTTATTTGATGAAAATGAACAACAATACACACCATGGAAACATTTTTGTTTGATTTGTTTCGACTGAGATTTACACCTAGAACCCAAAGGGGGGTTATCGGCACTTTCCATGGAAAAATGTGAAAAATTAAATTTTCTAAAAATGAAATAAATGCCTTCTATACACCTCAAACATTCACTCCAAAAAAGAAGATTGTGGTTTTTCGCAATATTTTTAGAAATTTGGGCTCTTATAGTAAGAATAACACTTGCGCTGAAGCATCTTTTATGCTCATTTCTTGTTTTTCAGGATTTATTCTGGGTTTAATTTTGTTTATTTGATGAAAATGAACAACAATACACACCATGGAAACATTTTTGTTTGATTTGTGTCGAGTGAGATTTTCACCTAGAACCCAAAGGGGGGGGTATTGGCACTTTTCATGGAAAAATGTGAAAAATTAAATTTTCTAAAAATGAAATAAATGCCTTCTATACACCTCAAACATTCACTCCAAAAAAGAAGGTTGTGGTTTTTCGCAATATTTTTAGAAATTTGGGCTCTTATAGTAAGAATAACACTTGCGCTGAAGCATCTTTTATGCTCATTTCTTGTTTTTCAGGATTTATTCTGGGTTTAATTTTGTTTATTTGATGAAAATGAACAACAATACACACCATGGAAACATTTTTGTTTGATTTGTTTGGAGTGAGATTTTCACCTAGAACCCAAAGGGGGGGGGGGGGATTGGCACTTTTCACGGAAAAATGTGAAAAATTAAATTTTCTAAAAATGAAATAAATGCCTTCTATACACCTCAAACATTCACTCTCAAACAGAAGATTGTGGTTTTTCGCAATATTTTTAGAAATTTGGGCTCTAATAGTAAGAATATTACTTGCGCTGAAGCATCTTTTATGCTCATTTCTTGTCCTTCAGGATTTATTCTGGGTTTTTTTTTGTTTATTTGATGAAAATGAACAACAATACACACCATGGAAACATTTTTGTTTGATTTGTGTCGAGTGAGATTTTCACCTAGAACCCAAAAGGGGGGGGATTGGCACTTTTCACGGAAAAATGTGAAAAATTAAATTTTCTAAAAATGAAATAAATGCCTTCTATACACCTCAAACATTCACTCTCAAACAGAAGATTGTGGTTTTTCGCAATATTTTTAGAAATTTGGGCTGTTATAGTAAGAATAACACTTGCGCTGAAGCATCTTTTATGCTCATTTCTTGTTTTTCAGGATTTATTCTGGGTTTAATTTTGTTTATTTGATGAAAATGAACAACAATACACACCATGGAAACATTTTTGTTTGATTTGTGTCGAGTGAGATTTTCACCTAGAACCCAAAGGGGGGGGTATTGGCACTTTTCACGGAAAAATGTGAAAAATTAAATTTTCTAAAAATGAAATAAATGCCTTCTACACACCTCAAACATTCACTCTAAAAATGAAAGTTGTTGCTTTTCGCAATATTTTTAGAAATTTGGCTCTTATAGTAACATTAACACTTGCGCTGAAGCATCTTTTATGCTCATTTCTTGTCTTTCAGGATTTATTCTGGGTTTAATTTTATTTATTTGATGAAAATGAACACAATACACACCATGGAAACATTTTTGTTTGATTTGTGTTGAGTGAGATTTTCACCTAGAACCCAAAGGGGGGGGTATTGGCACTTTCCATGGAAAAATGTGAAAAATTAAATTTTCTAAAAATGAAATAAATGCCTTCTATACACCTCAAACATTCACTCCAAAAAAGAAGATTGTGGTTTTTTGCAATATTTTTAGAAATTTGGGCTCTTATAGTAAGAATAACACTTGCGCTGAAGCATCTTTTATGCTCATTTCTTGTTTTTCAGGATTTATTCTGGGTTTAATTTTGTTTATTTGATGAAAATGAACAACAATACACACCATGGAAACATTTTTGTTTGATTTGTGTCGAGTGAGATTTTCACCTTGAACCCAAAGGGGGGGGGATTGGCACTTTTCACGGAAAAATGTGAAAAATTAAATTTTCTAAAAATGAAATAAATGCCTTCTATACACCTCAAACATTCACTCTCAAACAGAAGATTGTGGTTTTTCGCAATATTTTTAGAAATTTGGGCTGTTATAGTAAGAATAACACTTGCGCTGAAGCATCTTTTATGCTCATTTCTTGTTTTTCAGGATTTATTCTGGGTTTAATTTTGTTTATTTGATGAAAATGAACAACAATACACACCATGGAAACATTTTTGTTTGATTTGTATCGAGTGAGATTTTCACCTAGAACCCAAAGGGGGGGGTATTGGCACTTTTCACGGAAAAATGTGAAAAATTAAATTTTCTAAAAATGAAATAAATGCCTTCTATACACCTCAAACATTCACTCCAAAAAAGAAGATTGTGGTTTTTCGCATTATTTTTAGAAATTTGGGCTCTTATAGTAAGAATAACACTTGCGCTGAAGCATCTTTTATGCTCATTTCTTGTTTTTCAGGATTTATTCTGGGTTTAATTTTGTTTATTTGATGAAAATGAACAACAATACACACCATGGAAACATTTTTGTTTGATTTGTGTCGAGTGAGATTTTCACCTAGAACCCAAAAGGGGGGGTATTGGCACTTTTCATGGAAAAATGTGAAAAATTAAATTTTCTAAAAATGAAATAAATGCCTTCTATACACCTCAAACATTCACTCCAAAAAAGAAGATTGTGGTTTTTCGCAATATTTTTAGAAATTTGGGCTCTTATAGTAAGAATAACACTTGCGCTGAAGCATCTTTTATGCTCATTTCTTGTTTTTCAGGATTTATTCTGGGTTTAATTTTGTTTATTTGATGAAAATGAACAACAATACACACCATGGAAACATTTTTGTTTGATTTGTGTCGAGTGAGATTTTCACCTAGAACCCAAAGGGGGGGGTATTGGCACTTTTCATGGAAAAATGTGAAAAATTAAATTTTCTAAAAATGAAATAAATGCCTTCTATACACCTCAAACATTCACTCCAAAAAAGAAGGTTGTGGTTTTTCGCAATATTTTTAGAAATTTGGGCTCTTATAGTAAGAATAACACTTGCGCTGAAGCATCTTTTATGCTCATTTCTTGTTTTTCAGGATTTATTCTGGGTTTAATTTTGTTTATTTGATGAAAATGAACAACAATACACACCATGGAAACATTTTTGTTTGATTTGTGTCGAGTGAGATTTTCACCTAGAACCCAAAGGGGGGGGGATTGGCACTTTTCACGGAAAAATGTGAAAAATTAAATTTTCTAAAAATGAAATAAATGCCTTCTATACACCTCAAACATTCACTCTCAAACAGAAGATTGTGGTTTTTCGCAATATTTTTAGAAATTTGGGCTCTTATAGAAAGAATAACACTTGCGCTGAAGCATCTTTTATGCTCATTTCTTGTCCTTCAGGATTTATTCTGGGTTTTTTTTTTGTTTATTTGATGAAAATGAACAACAATACACACCATGGAAACATTTTTGTTTGATTTGTGTCGAGTGAGATTTTCACCTAGAACCCAAAGGGGGGGGGATTGGCACTTTTCACGGAAAAATGTGAAAAATTAAATTTTCTAAAAATGAAATAAATGCCTTCTATACACCTCAAACATTCACTCTCAAACAGAAGATTGTGGTTTTTCGCAATATTTTTAGAAATTTGGGCTCTAATAGTAAGAATAACACTTGCGCTGAAGCATCTTTTATGCTCATTTCTTGTCCTTCAGGATTTATTCTGGGTTTTTTTTTGTTTATTTGATGAAAATGAACAACAATACACACCATGGAAACATTTTTGTTTGATTTGTGTCGAGTGAGATTTTCACCTAGAACCCAAAGGGGGGGGGATTGGCACTTTTCACGGAAAAATGTGAAAAATTAAATTTTCTAAAAATGAAATAAATGCCTTCTATACACCTCAAACATTCACTCTCAAACAGAAGATTGTGGTTTTTCGCAATATTTTTAGAAATTTGGGCTCTAATAGTAAGAATAACACTTGCGCTGAAGCATCTTTTATGCTCATTTCTTGTCCTTCAGGATTTATTCTGGGTTTAATTTTGTTTATTTGATGAAAATGAACAACAATACACACCATGGAAACATTTTTGTTTGATTTGTGTCGAGTGAGATTTTCACCTAGAACCCAAAGGGGGGGGGATTGGGACTTTTCACGGAAAAATGTGAAAAATTAAATTTTCTAAAAATGAAATAAATGCCTTCTATACACCTCAAACATTCACTCCAAAAAAGAAGATTGTGGTTTTTCGCATTATTTTTAGAAATTTGGGCTCTTATAGTAAGAATAACACTTGCGCTGAAGCATCTTTTATGCTCATTTCTTGTTTTTCAGGATTTATTCTGGGTTTAATTTTGTTTATTTGATGAAAATGAACAACAATACACACCATGGAAACATTTTTGTTTGATTTGTGTCGAGTGAGATTTTCACCTAGAACCCAAAGGGGGGGGTATTGGCACTTTTCACGGAAAAATGTGAAAAATTAAATTTTCTAAAAATGAAATAAATGCCTTCTATACACCTCAAACATTCACTCTAAAAATGAAAGTTGTTGCTTTTCGCAATATTTTTAGAAATTTGGCTCTTATAGTAACATTAACACTTGCGCTGAAGCATCTTTTATGCTCATTTCTTGTCTTTCAGGATTTATTCTGGGTTTAATTTTATTTATTTGATGAAAATGAACACAATACACACCATGGAAACATTTTTGTTTGATTTGTGTTGAGTGAGATTTTCACCTAGAACCCAAAGGGGGGGGTATTGGCACTTTCCATGGAAAAATGTGAAAAATTAAATTTTCTAAAAATGAAATAAATGCCTTCTATACACCTCAAACATTCACTCCAAAAAAGAAGATTGTGGTTTTTTGCAATATTTTTAGAAATTTGGGCTCTTATAGTAAGAATAACACTTGCGCTGAAGCATCTTTTATGCTCATTTCTTGTTTTTCAGGATTTATTCTGGGTTTAATTTTGTTTATTTGATGAAAATGAACAACAATACACACCATGGAAACATTTTTGTTTGATTTGTGTCGAGTGAGATTTTCACCTTGAACCCAAAGGGGGGGGGATTGGCACTTTTCACGGAAAAATGTGAAAAATTAAATTTTCTAAAAATGAAATAAATGCCTTCTATACACCTCAAACATTCACTCTCAAACAGAAGATTGTGGTTTTTTCGCAATATTTTTAGAAATTTGGGCTGTTATAGTAAGAATAACACTTGCGCTGAAGCATCTTTTATGCTCATTTCTTGTTTTTCAGGATTTATTCTGGGTTTAATTTTGTTTATTTGATGAAAATGAACAACAATACACACCATGGAAACATTTTTGTTTGATTTGTATCGAGTGAGATTTTCACCTAGAACCCAAAGGGGGGGGTATTGGCACTTTTCACGGAAAAATGTGAAAAATTAAATTTTCTAAAAATGAAATAAATGCCTTCTATACACCTCAAACATTCACTCCAAAAAAGAAGATTGTGGTTTTTCGCATTATTTTAGAAATTTGGGCTCTTATAGTAAGAATAACACTGCGCTGAAGCATCTTTTATGCTCATTTCTTGTTTTTCAGGATTTATTCTGGGTTTAATTTTGTTTATTTGATGAAAATGAACAACAATACACACCATGGAAACATTTTTGTTTGATTTGTGTCGAGTGAGATTTTCACCTAGAACCCAAAAGGGGGGGTATTGGCACTTTTCATGGAAAAATGTGAAAAATTAAATTTTCTAAAAATGAAATAAATGCCTTCTATACACCTCAAACATTCACTCCAAAAAAGAAGATTGTGGTTTTTCGCAATATTTTTAGAAATTTGGGCTCTTATAGTAAGAATAACACTTGCGCTGAAGCATCTTTTATGCTCATTTCTTGTTTTTCAGGATTTATTCTGGGTTTAATTTTGTTTATTTGATGAAAATGAACAACAATACACACCATGGAAACATTTTTGTTTGATTTGTGTCGAGTGAGATTTTCACCTAGAACCCAAAGGGGGGGGTATTGGCACTTTTCATGGAAAAATGTGAAAAATTAAATTTTCTAAAAATGAAATAAATGCCTTCTATACACCTCAAACATTCACTCCAAAAAAGAAGGTTGTGGTTTTTCGCAATATTTTTAGAAATTTGGGCTCTTATAGTAAGAATAAACACTTGCGCTGAAGCATCTTTTATGCTCATTTCTTGTTTTTTCAGGATTTATTCTGGGTTTAATTTTGTTTATTTGATGAAAATGAACAACAATACACACCATGGAAACATTTTTGTTTGATTTGTGTCGAGTGAGATTTTCACCTAGAACCCAAAGGGGGGGGGATTGGCACTTTTCACGGAAAAATGTGAAAAATTAAATTTTCTAAAAATGAAATAAATGCCTTCTATACACCTCAAACATTCACTCTCAAACAGAAGATTGTGGTTTTTCGCAATATTTTTAGAAATTTGGGCTCTAATAGTAAGAATAACACTTGCGCTGAAGCATCTTTTATGCTCATTTCTTGTCCTTCAGGATTTATTCTGGGTTTTTTTTTGTTTATTTGATGAAAATGAACAACAATACACACCATGGAAACATTTTTGTTTGATTTGTGTCGAGTGAGATTTTCACCTAGAACCCAAAGGGGGGGGGGATTGGCACTTTTCACGGAAAAATGTGAAAAATTAAATTTTCTAAAAATGAAATAAATGCCTTCTATACACCTCAAACATTCACTCTCAAACAGAAGATTGTGGTTTTTCGCAATATTTTTAGAAATTTGGGCTCTAATAGTAAGAATAACACTTGCGCTGAAGCATCTTTTATGCTCATTTCTTGTCCTTCAGGATTTATTCTGGGTTTTTTTTTGTTTATTTGATGAAAATGAACAACAATACACACCATGGAAACATTTTTGTTTGATTTGTGTCGAGTGAGATTTTCACCTAGAACCCAAAGGGGGGGGGATTGGCACTTTCACGGAAAAATGTGAAAAATTAAATTTTCTAAAAATGAAATAAATGCCTTCTATACACCTCAAACATTCACTCTCAAACAGAAGATTGTGGTTTTTCGCAATATTTTTAGAAATTTGGGCTCTAATAGTAAGAATAACACTTGCGCTGAAGCATCTTTTATGCTCATTTCTTGTCCTTCAGGATTTATTCTGGGTTTAATTTTGTTTATTTGATGAAAATGAACAACAATACACACCATGGAAACATTCTTGTTTGATTTGTGTCGAGTGAGATTTTCACCTAGAACCCAAAGGGGGGGGGATTGGCACTTTTCACGGAAAAATGTGAAAAATTAAATTTTCTAAAAATGAAATAAATGCCTTCTATACACCTCAAACATTCACTCCAAAAAAGAAGATTGTGGTTTTTCGCATTATTTTTAGAAATTTGGGCTCTTATAGTAAGAATAACACTTGCGCTGAAGCATCTTTTATGCTCATTTCTTGTTTTTCAGGATTTATTCTGGGTTTAATTTTGTTTATTTGATGAAAATGAACAACAATACACACCATGGAAACATTTTTGTTTGATTTGTGTCGAGTGAGATTTTCACCTAGAACCCAAAGGGGGGGGTATTGGCACTTTTCACGGAAAAATGTGAAAAATTAAATTTTCTAAAAATGAAATAAATGCCTTCTATACACCTCAAACATTCACTCTAAAAATGAAAGTTGTTGCTTTTCGCAATATTTTTAGAAATTTGGCTCTTATAGTAACATTAACACTTGCGCTGAAGCATCTTTTATGCTCATTTCTTGTCTTTCAGGATTTATTCTGGGTTTAATTTTATTTATTTGATGAAAATGAACACAATACACACCATGGAAACATTTTTGTTTGATTTGTGTTGAGTGAGATTTTCACCTAGAACCCAAAGGGGGGGGTATTGGCACTTTCCATGGAAAAATGTGAAAAATTAAATTTTCTAAAAATGAAATAAATGCCTTCTATACACCTCAAACATTCACTCCAAAAAAGAAGATTGTGGTTTTTTGCAATATTTTTAGAAATTTGGGCTCTTATAGTAAGAATAACACTTGCGCTGAAGCATCTTTTATGCTCATTTCTTGTTTTTCAGGATTTATTCTGGGTTTAATTTTGTTTATTTGATGAAAATGAACAACAATACACACCATGGAAACATTTTTGTTTGATTTGTGTCGAGTGAGATTTTCACCTAGAACCCAAAAGGGGGGGTATTGGCACTTTTCATGGAAAAATGTGAAAAATTAAATTTTCTAAAAATGAAATAAATGCCTTCTATACACCTCAAACATTCACTCCAAAAAAGAAGATTGTGGTTTTTCGCAATATTTTTAGAAATTTGGGCTCTTATAGTAAGAATAACACTTGCGCTGAAGCATCTTTTATGCTCATTTCTTGTTTTTCAGGATTTATTCTGGGTTTAATTTTGTTTATTTGATGAAAATGAACAACAATACACACCATGGAAACATTTTTGTTTGATTTGTGTCGAGTGAGATTTTCACCTAGAACCCAAAGGGGGGGGGTATTGGCACTTTTCATGGAAAAATGTGAAAAATTAAATTTTCTAAAAATGAAATAAATGCCTTCTATACACCTCAAACATTCACTCCAAAAAAGAAGGTTGTGGTTTTTCGCAATATTTTTAGAAATTTGGCCTCTTATAGTAAGAATAACACTTGCGCTGAAGCATCTTTTATGCTCATTTCTTGTTTTTCAGGATTTATTCTGGGTTTAATTTTGTTTATTTGATGAAAATGAACAACAATACACACCATGGAAACATTTTTGTTTGATTTGTGTCGAGTGAGATTTTCACCTAGAACCCAAAGGGGGGGGGATTGGCACTTTTCACGGAAAAATGTGAAAAATTAAATTTTCTAAAAATGAAATAAATGCCTTCTATACACCTCAAACATTCACTCTCAAACAGAAGATTGTGGTTTTTCGCAATATTTTTAGAAATTTGGGCTCTAATAGTAAGAATAACACTTGCGCTGAAGCATCTTTTATGCTCATTTCTTGTCCTTCAGGATTTATTCTGGGTTTTTTTTTGTTAATTTGATGAAAATGAACAACAATACACACCATGGAAACATTTTTGTTTGATTTGTGTCGAGTGAGATTTTCACCTAGAACCCAAAGGGGGGGGGGGATTGGCACTTTTCACGGAAAAATGTGAAAAATTAAATTTTCTAAAAATGAAATAAATGCCTTCTATACACCTCAAACATTCACTCTCAAACAGAAGATTGTGGTTTTTCGCAATATTTTTAGAAATTTGGGCTCTAATAGTAAGAATAACACTTGCGCTGAAGCATCTTTTATGCTCATTTCTTGTCCTTCAGGATTTATTCTGGGTTTTTTTTTTGTTTATTTGATGAAAATGAACAACAATACACACCATGGAAACATTTTTGTTTGATTTGTGTCGAGTGAGATTTTCACCTAGAACCCAAAGGGGGGGGGATTGGCACTTTTCACGGAAAAATGTGAAAAATTAAATTTTCTAAAAATGAAATAAATGCCTTCTATACACCTCAAACATTCACTCTCAAACAGAAGATTGTGGTTTTTCGCAATATTTTTAGAAATTTGGGCTCTAATAGTAAGAATAACACTTGCGCTGAAGCATCTTTTATGCTCATTTCTTGTCCTTCAGGATTTATTCTGGGTTTAATTTTGTTTATTTGATGAAAATGAACAACAATACACACCATGGAAACATTTTTGTTTGATTTGTGTCGAGTGAGATTTTCACCTAGAACCCAAAGGGGGGGGGATTGGCACTTTTCACGGAAAAATGTGAAAAATTAAATTTTCTAAAAATGAAATAAATGCCTTCTATACACCTCAAACATTCACTCCAAAAAAGAAGATTGTGGTTTTTCGCATTATTTTTAGAAATTTGGGCTCTTATAGTAAGAATAACACTTGCGCTGAAGCATCTTTTATGCTCATTTCTTGTTTTTCAGGATTTATTCTGGGTTTAATTTTTTTTATTTGATGAAAATGAACAACAATACACACCATGGAAACATTTTTGTTTGATTTGTGTCGAGTGAGATTTTCACCTAGAACCCAAAGGGGGGGGTATTGGCACTTTTCACGGAAAAATGTGAAAAATTAAATTTTCTAAAAATGAAATAAATGCCTTCTATACACCTCAAACATTCACTCTAAAAATGAAAGTTGTTGCTTTTCGCAATATTTTTAGAAATTTGGCTCTTATAGTAACATTAACACTTGCGCTGAAGCATCTTTTATGCTCATTTCCTGTCTTTCAGGATTTATTCTGGGTTTAATTTTATTTATTTGATGAAAATGAACACAATACACACCATGGAAACATTTTTGTTTGATTTGTGTTGAGTGAGATTTTCACCTAGAACCCAAAGGGGGGGGTATTGGCACTTTCCATGGAAAAATGTGAAAAATTAAATTTTCTAAAAATGAAATAAATGCCTTCTATACACCTGAAACATTCACTCCAAAAAAGAAGATTGTGGTTTTTTGCAATATTTTTAGAAATTTGGGCTCTTATAGTAAGAATAACACTTGCGCTGAAGCATCTTTTATGCTCATTTCTTGTTTTTCAGGATTTATTCTGGGTTTAATTTTGTTTATTTGATGAAAATGAACAACAATACACACCATGGAAACATTTTTGTTTGATTTGTGTCGAGTGAGATTTTCACCTAGAACCCAAAGGGGGGGGGATTGGCACTTTTCACGGAAAAATGTGAAAAATTAAATTTTCTAAAAATGAAATAAATGCCTTCTATACACCTCAAACATTCACTCCAAAAAAGAAGATTGTGGTTTTTCGCATTATTTTTAGAAATTTGGGCTCTTATAGTAAGAATAACACTTGCGCTGAAGCATCTTTTATGCTCATTTCTTGTTTTTCAGGATTTATTCTGGGTTTAATTTTGTTTATTTGATGAAAATGAACAACAATACACACCATGGAAACATTTTTGTTTGATTTTTGTCGAGTGAGATTTTCACCTAGAACCCAAAGGGGGGGTATTGGCACTTTTCATGGAAAAATGTGAAAAATTAAATTTTCTAAAAATGAAATAAATGCCTTCTATACACCTCAAACATTCACTCCAAAAAAGAAGATTGTGGTTTTTCGCAAAATTTTTGGAAATTTGGGCTCTTATAGTAAGAATAACACTTGCGCTGAAGCATCTTTTATGCTCATTTCTTGTTTTTCAGGATTTATTCTGGGTTTAATTTTGTTTATTTGATGAAAATGAACAACAATACACACCATGGAAACATTTTTGTTTGATTTGTGTCGAGTGAGATTTTCACCTAGAACCCAAAGGGGGGGGTATTGGCACTTTTCATGGAAAAATGTGAAAAATTAAATTTTCTAAAAATGAAATAAATCCTTCTATACACCTCAAACATTCACTCCAAAAAAGAAGGTTGTGGTTTTTCGCAATATTTTTAGAAATTTGGGCTCTTATAGTAAGAATAACACTTGCGCTGAAGCATCTTTTATGCTCATTTCTTGTTTTTCAGGATTTATTCTGGGTTTAATTTTGTTTATTTGATGAAAATGAACAACAATACACACCATGGAAACATTTTTGTTTGATTTGTGTCGAGTGAGATTTTCACCTAGAACCCAAAGGGGGGGGATTGGCACTTTTCACGGAAAAATGTGAAAAATTAAATTTTCTAAAAATGAAATAAATGCCTTCTATACACCTCAAACATTCACTCTCAAACAGAAGATTGTGGTTTTTCGCAATATTTTTAGAAATTTGGGCTCTAATAGTAAGAATAACACTTGCGCTGAAGCATCTTTTATGCTCATTTCTTGTTTTTCAGGATTTATTCTGGGTTTAATTTTGTTTATTTGATGAAAATGAACAACAATACACACCATGGAAACATTTTTGTTTGATTTGTGTCGAGTGAGATTTTCACCTAGAACCCAAAGGGGGGGGTATTGGCACTTTTCACGGAAAAATGTGAAAAATTAAATTTTCTAAAAATGAAATAAATGCCTTCTATACACCTCAAACATTCACTCTAAAAATGAAAGTTGTTGCTTTTCGCAATATTTTTAGAAATTTGGCTCTTATAGTAACATTAACACTTGCGCTGAAGCATCTTTTATGCTCATTTCTTGTCTTTCAGGATTTATTCTGGGTTTAATTTTATTTATTTGATGAAAATGAACACAATACACACCATGGAAACATTTTTGTTTGATTTGTGTTGAGTGAGATTTTCACCTAGAACCCAAAGGGGGGGTATTGGCACTTTCCATGGAAAAATGTGAAAAATTAAATTTTCTAAAAATGAAATAAATGCCTTCTATACACCTCAAACATTCACTCCAAAAAAGAAGATTGTGGTTTTTTGCAATATTTTTAGAAATTTGGGCTCTTATAGTAAGAATAACACTTGCGCTGAAGCATCTTTTATGCTCATTTCTTGTTTTTCAGGATTTATTCTGGGTTTAATTTTGTTTATTTGATGAAAATGAACAACAATACACACCATGGAAACATTTTTGTTTGATTTGTTTCGAGTGAGATTTTCACCTAGAACCCAAAGGGGGGGGGATTGGCACTTTTCACGGAAAAATGTGAAAAATTAAATTTTCTAAAAATGAAATAAATGCCTTCTATACACCTCAAACATTCACTCTCAAACAGAAGATTGTGGTTTTTCGCAATATTTTTAGAAATTTGGGCTCTAATAGTAAGAATAACACTTGCGCTGAAGCATCTTTTATGCTCATTTCTTGTCCTTCAGGATTTATTCTGGGTTTTTTTTTTTTATTTGATGAAAATGAACAAGAATACACACCATGGAAACATTTTTGTTTGATTTGAGTCGAGTGAGATTTTCACCTAGAACCCAAAGGGGGGGGTATTGGCACTTTTCATGGAAAAATGTGAAAAATTAAATTTTCTAAAAATTAAATAAATGCCTTCTATACACCTCAAACATTCACTCCAAAACAGAAGATTGTGGTTTTTTGCAATATTTTTAGAAATTTGGGCTGTTATAGTAAGAATAACACTTGCGCTGAAGCATCTTTTATGCTCATTTCTTGTTTTTCAGGATTTATTCTGGGTTTAATTTTGTTTATTTGATGAGTATGAACAACAATACACACCATGGAAACATTTGTTTGATTTGTGTCTGGTGAGATTTTCACCTAGAACCCAAAGGGTATTGGCACTTTTCACGGAAAAATGTGAAAAATTAAATTTTCTAAAAATGAAATAAATGCCTTCTATACACCTCAAACATTCACTCCAAAAAAGAAGATTGAGGTTTTTCGCAATATTTTTAGAAATTTGGGCTCTTATAGTAAGAATAACACTTGCGCTGAAGCATCTTTTATGCTCATTTCTTGTTTTTCAGGATTTATTCTGGGTTTAATTTTGTTTATTTGATGAAAATGAACAACAATACACACCATGGAAACATTTTTGTTTGATTTGGGTCGAGTGAGATTTTCACCTAGAACCGAAAGGGGGGGTATTGGCACTTTTCATGGAAAAATGTGAAAAATTAAATTTTCTAAAAATGAAATAAATGCCTTCTATACACCTCAAACATTCACTCTAAAATAGAAGATTGTGGTTTTTCGCAATATTTTTAGAAATTTGGGCTCTAATAGTAACCATAACACTTGGGCAGAAGCATCTTTTATGCTCATTTCTTGTCTTTCAGGATTTATTCTGGGTTTAATTTTGTTTATTTGATGAAAATGAACAACAATACACACCATGGAAACATTTTTGTTTGATTTGTGTCGAGTGAGATTTTCACCTAGAACCCAAAGGGGGGTTTTATTTATTTGATGAAAATGAACAACAATACACACCATGGAAACATTTTTGTTTGATTTGTGTCGACTGAGATTTACACCTAGAACCCAAAGGGGGGGTATTGGCACTTTTCATGGAAAAATGTGAAAAATTAAATTTTCTAAAAATGAAATAAATGCCTTCTATACACCTCAAACATTCACTCCAAAAAAGAAGATTGTGGTTTTTCGCAATATTTTTAGAAATTTGGGCTCTTATAGTAAGAATAACACTTGCGCTGAAGCTTCTTTTATGCTCATTTCTTGTTTTTCAGGATTTATTCTGGGTTTAATTTTGTTTATTTGATGAAAATGAACAACAATACACACCAGTGAAACATTTTTGTTTGATTTGTGTCGAGTGAGATTTTCACCTAGAACCCAAAGGGGGGGGTATTGGCACTATTCACGGAAAAATGTGAAAAATTAAATTTTCTAAAAATGAAATAAATGCCTTCTATACACCTCAAACATTCACTCCAAAAAAGAAGATTGTGGTTTTCCGCAATATTTCTAGAAATTTGGGCTCTTATAGTAAGAATAACACTTGCGCTGAAGCATCTTTTATGCTCATTTCTTGTTTTTCAGGATTTATTCTGGGTTTAATTTTGTTTATTTGATGAAAATGAACAACAATACACACCATGGAAACATTTTTGTTTGATTTGTGTCGAGTGAGATTTTCACCTAGAACCCAAAGGGGGGGGGATTGGCACTTTTCACGGAAAAATGTGAAAAATTAAATTTTCTAAAATGAAATAAATGCCTTTAATACACCTCAAACATTCACTCTCAAACAGAAGATTGTGGTTTTTCGCAATATTTTTAGAAATTTGGGCTCTAATAGTAAGAATAACACTTGCGCTGAAGCATCTTTTATGCTCATTTCTTGTCCTTCAGGATTTATTCTGGGTTTTTTTTTGTTTATTTGATGAAAATGAACAAGAATACACACCATGGAAACATTTTTGTTTGATTTGAGTCGAGTGAGATTTTCACCTAGATCCCAAAGGGGGGGGTATTGGCACTTTTCATGGAAAAATGTGAAAAATTAAATTTTCTAAAAATGAAATAAATGCCTTCTATACACCTCAAACAATCACTCCAAAACAGAAGATTGTGGTTTTTCGCAATATTTTTAGAAATTTGGGCTCTTATAGTAAGAATAACACTTGCGCTGAAGCATCTTTTATGCTCATTTCTTGTTTTTCAGGATTTATTCTGGGTTTAATTTTGTTTATTTGATGAAAATGAACAACAATACACACCATGGAAACATTTTTTTTGATTTGTATCGAGTGAGATTTTCACCTAGAACACAAAGGGGGGGGTATTGGCACTTTTCACGGAAAAATGTGAAAAATTAAATTTTCTAAAAATGAAATAAATGCCTTCTATACACATCAAACATTCACTCCAAAAAAGAAGATTGTGGTTTTTCGCATTATTTTTTGAAATTTGGGCTCTTATAGTAAGAATAACACTTGCGCTGAAGCATCTTTTATGCTCATTTCTTGTTTTTCAGGATTTATTCTGGGTTTAATTTTGTTTATTTGATGAAAATGAACAACAATACACGCCATGGAAACATTTTTGTTTGATTTGGGTCGAGTGAGATTTTCACCTAGAACCGAAAGGGGGGGTATTGGCACTTTTCATGGAAAAATGTGAAAAATTAAATTTTCTAAAAATGAAATAAATGCCTTCTATACACCTCAAACATTCACTCTAAAATAGAATATTATTGTTTTTCGCAAAATTTATAGAAATTTTTGCTCTTTTAGTAACAATAACACTTGCGCTGAAGCATCTTTTATGCTCATTTCTTGTCTTTCAGGATTTATTCTGGGTTTAATTTTGTTTATTTGATGAAAATGAACAACAATACACACCATGGAAACATTTTTGTTTCATTTGTGTCGAGTGAGATTTTCACCTAGAACCTAGTATTGGCACTTTTCATGGAAAAATGAAAAAAATTAAATTTTCTAAAAATGAAATAAATGCCTTCTATACACCTCAAAAATTCACTCTAAAACAGAAGATTGTGGTTTTTCGCAATATTTTTAGAAATTTGGGCTCTTTTAGTAACATTAACACTTGCGCTGAAGCATCTTTTATGCTCATTTCTTGTCCTTCAGGATTTATTCTGGGTTTTTTTTGTTTATTTGATGAAAATGAAAAAGAATACACACCATGGAAACATTTTTGTTTGATTTGAGTCGAGTGAGATTTTCACCTAGAACCCAAAGGGGGGGGTATTGGCACTTTTCAAGGAAAAATGTGAAAAATTAAATTTTCTAAAAATGAAATAAATGCCTTCTATACACCTCAAACATTCACTCTAAAAAAGAAGATTGTGGTTTTTCGCAATATTTTTAGAAATTTGGGCTCTTATAGTAAGAATAACACTTGCGCTGAAGCATCTTTTATGCTCATTTCTTGTTTTTCAGGATTTATTCTGGGTTTAATTTTGTTTATTTGATGAAAATGAACAACAATACACACCATGGAAACATTTTTTTTGATTTGTATAGAGTGAGATTTTCACCTAGAACCCAAAGGGGGGGGTATTGGCACTTTTCACGGAAAAATGTGAAAAATTAAATTTTCTAAAAATGAAATAAATGCCTTCTATACACCTCAAACATTCACTCCAAAAAAGAAGATTGTGGTTTTTCGCAATATTTTTAGAAATTTGGGCTCTTATAGTAAGAATAACACTTGCGCTGAAGCATCTTTTATGCTCATTTCTTGTTTTTCAGGATTTATTCTGGGGTTAATTTTGTTTATTTGATGAAAATGAACAACAATACACACCATGGAAACATTTTTTTTGATTTGTATCGAGTGAGATTTTCACCTAGAACCCAAAGGGGGGGTATTGGCACTTTTCATGGAAAAATGTGAAAAATTAAATTTTCTAAAAATGAAATAAATGCCTTCTATACACCTCAAACATTCACTCTAAAATAGAAGATTATTGTTTTTCGCAGAATTTATAGAAATTTTTGCTCTTTTAGTAAACATAACACTTGCGCTGAAGCATCTTTTATGCTCATTTCTTGTCTTTCAGGATTTATTCTGAGTTTTATTTTATTTATTTGATGAAAATGAACAACAATACACACCATGGAAACATTTTAGTTTGATTTGTGTCGAGTAGGATTTTCACCTAGAACCAAAGGGGGGGGTATTGGCACTTTTCACGGAAAAATGTGAAAAATTAAATTTTCTAAAAATGAAATAAATGCCTTCTATACACCTCAAACATTCACTCTAAAAATGAAAATTGTTGCTTTTCGCAATATTTTTAGAAATTTGGCTCTTATAGTAACATTAACACTTGCGCTGAAGCATCTTTTATGCTCATTTCTTGTCTTTCAGGATTTATTCTGGGTTTAATTTTATTTATTTGATGAAAATGAACACAATACACACTATGGAAACATTTTTGTTTGATTTGTGTCGAGTGAGATTTTCACCTAGAACCCAAAGGGGGGGGGTATTGGCACTTTCCATGGAAAAATGTGAAAAATTAAATTTTCTAAAAATGAAATAAATGCCTTCTATACACCTCAAACATTCACTCCAAAAAAGAAGATTGTGGTTTTTCGCAATATTTTTAGAAATTTGGGCTCTTATAGTAAGAATAACACTTGCGCTGAAGCATCTTTTATGCTCATTTCTTGTTTTTCAGGATTTATTCTGGGTTTAATTTTGTTTATTTGATGAAAATGAACAACAATACACACCATGAAAACATTTTTTTTGATTTGTATCGAGTGAGATTTTCACCTAGAACCCAAAGGGGGGGGTTGTGGCAGTTTTAATGGAAAAATGTGAAAAATTAAATTTTCTAAAAATGAAATAAATGCCTTCTATACACCTCAAACATTCACTCCAAAAAAGAAGATTGTGGTTTTTCGCATTATTTTTAGAAATTTGGGCTCTTATAGTAAGAATAACACTTGCGCTGAAGCATCTTTTATGCTCATTTCTTGTTTTTCAGGATTTATTCTGGGTTTAATTTTGTTTATTTGATGAAAATGAACAACAATACACACCATGGAAACATTTTTGTTTGATTTGTGTCGAGTGAGATTTTCACCTAGAACCCAAAGGGGGGGGTATTGGCACTTTTCATGGAAAAATGTGAAAAATTAAATTTTCTAAAAATGAAATAAATGCCTTCTATACACCTCAAACATTCACTCCAAAAAAGAAGATTGTGGTTTTTCGCAATATTTTTAGAAATTTGGGCTCTTATAGTAAGAATAACACTTGCGCTGAAGCATCTTTTATGCTCATTTCTTGTTTTTCAGGATTTATTCTGGGTTTAATTTTGTTTATTTGATGAAAATGAACAAAAATACACACCATGGAAACATTTTTGTTTGATTTGTGTCGAGTGAGATTTTCACCTAGAACCCAAAGGGGGGGGTATTGGCACTTTTCATGGAAAAATGTGAAAAATTAAATTTTCTAAAAATGAAATAAATGCCTTCTATACACCTCAAACATTCACTCCAAAAAAGAAGGTTGTGGTTTTTCGCAATATTTTTAGAAATTTGGGCTCTTATAGTAAGAATAACACTTGCGCTGAAGCATCTTTTATGCTCATTTCTTGTTTTTCAGGATTTATTCTGGGTTTAATTTTGTTTATTTGATGAAAATGAACAACAATACACACCATGGAAACATTTTTGTTTGATTTGTGTCGAGTGAGATTTTCACCTAGAACCCAAAGGGGGGGGGATTGGCACTTTTCACGGAAAAATGTGAAAAATTAAATTTTCTAAAAATGAAATAAATGCCTTCTATACACCTCAAACATTCACTCTCAAACAGAAGATTGTGGTTTTTCGCAATATTTTTAGAAATTTGGGCTCTAATAGTAAGAATAACACTTGCGCTGAAGCATCTTTTATGCTCATTTCTTGTCCTTCAGGATTTATTCTGGGTTTTTTTTTTGTTTATTTGATGAAAATGAACAACAATACACACCATGGAAACATTTTTGTTTGATTTGTGTTGAGTGAGATTTTCACCTAGAACCCAAAGGGGGGGGGATTGGCACTTTTCACGGAAAAATGTGAAAAATTAAATTTTCTAAAAATGAAATAAATGCCTTCTATACACCTCAAACATTCACTCTCAAACAGAAGATTGTGGTTTTTCGCAATATTTTTAGAAATTTGGGCTGTTATAGTAAGAATAACACTTGCGCTGAAGCATCTTTTATGCTCATTTCTTGTTTTTCAGGATTTATTCTGGGTTTAATTTTGTTTATTTGATGAAAATGAACAACAATACACACCATGGAAACATTTTTGTTTGATTTGTGTCGAGTGAGATTTTCACCTAGAACCCAAAGGGGGGGGATTGGCACTTTTCACGGAAAAATGTGAAAAATTAAATTTTCTAAAAATGAAATAAATGCCTTCTATACACCTCAAACATTCACTCTCAAACAGAAGATTGTGGTTTTTCGCAATATTTTTAGAAATTTGGGCTCAAATAGTTAGAATAACACTTGCGCTGAAGCATCTTTTATGCTCATTTCTTGTCCTTCAGGATTTATTCTGGGTTTTTTTTTGTTTATTTGATGAAAATGAACAAGAATACACACCATGGAAACATTTTTTTTTGATTTGAGTCGAGTGAGATTTTCACCTAGAACCCAAAGGGGGGGGTATTGGCACTTTTCACGGAAAAATGTGAAAAATTAAATTTTCTAAAAATGAAATAAATGCCTTCTATACACCTCAAACATTCACTCTAAAAATGAAAATTGTTGCTTTTCGCAATATTTTTAGAAATTTGGCTCTTATAGTAACATTAACACTTGCGCTGAAGCATCTTTTATGCTCATTTCTTGTCTTTCAGGATTTATTCTGGGTTTAATTTTATTTATTTGATGAAAATGAACACAATACACACTATGGAAACATTTTTGTTTGATTTGTGTCGAGTGAGATTTTCACCTAGAACCCAAAGGGGGGGGGTATTGGCACTTTCCATGGAAAAATGTGAAAAATTAAATTTTCTAAAAATGAAATAAATGCCTTCTATACACCTCAAACATTCACTCCAAAAAAGAAGATTGTGGTTTTTCGCAATATTTTTAGAAATTTGGGCTCTTATAGTAAGAATAACACTTGCGCTGAAGCATCTTTTATGCTCATTTCTTGTTTTTCAGGATTTATTCTGGGTTTAATTTTGTTTATTTGATGAAAATGAACAACAATACACACCATGAAAACATTTTTTTTGATTTGTATCGAGTGAGATTTTCACCTAGAACCCAAAGGGGGGGGTTGTGGCAGTTTTAATGGAAAAATGTGAAAAATTAAATTTTCTAAAAATGAAATAAATGCCTTCTATACACCTCAAACATTCACTCCAAAAAAGAAGATTGTGGTTTTTCGCATTATTTTTAGAAATTTGGGCTCTTATAGTAAGAATAACACTTGCGCTGAAGCATCTTTTATGCTCATTTCTTGTTTTTCAGGATTTATTCTGGGTTTAATTTTGTTTATTTGATGAAAATGAACAACAATACACACCATGGAAACATTTTTGTTTGATTTGTGTCGAGTGAGATTTTCACCTAGAACCCAAAGGGGGGGGTATTGGCACTTTTCATGGAAAAATGTGAAAAATTAAATTTTCTAAAAATGAAATAAATGCCTTCTATACACCTCAAACATTCACTCCAAAAAAGAAGATTGTGGTTTTTCGCAATATTTTTAGAAATTTGGGCTCTTATAGTAAGAATAACACTTGCGCTGAAGCATCTTTTATGCTCATTTCTTGTTTTTCAGGATTTATTCTGGGTTTAATTTTGTTTATTTGATGAAAATGAACAAAAATACACACCATGGAAACATTTTTGTTTGATTTGTGTCGAGTGAGATTTTCACCTAGAACCCAAAGGGGGGGGTATTGGCACTTTTCATGGAAAAATGTGAAAAATTAAATTTTCTAAAAATGAAATAAATGCCTTCTATACACCTCAAACATTCACTCCAAAAAAGAAGGTTGTGGTTTTTCGCAATATTTTTAGAAATTTGGGCTCTTATAGTAAGAATAACACTTGCGCTGAAGCATCTTTTATGCTCATTTCTTGTTTTTCAGGATTTATTCTGGGTTTAATTTTGTTTATTTGATGAAAATGAACAACAATACACACCATGGAAACATTTTTGTTTGATTTGTGTCGAGTGAGATTTTCACCTAGAACCCAAAGGGGGGGGGATTGGCACTTTTCACGGAAAAATGTGAAAAATTAAATTTTCTAAAAATGAAATAAATGCCTTCTATACACCTCAAACATTCACTCTCAAACAGAAGATTGTGGTTTTTCGCAATATTTTTAGAAATTTGGGCTCTAATAGTAAGAATAACACTTGCGCTGAAGCATCTTTTATGCTCATTTCTTGTCCTTCAGGATTTATTCTGGGTTTTTTTTTGTTTATTTGATGAAAATGAACAACAATACACACCATGGAAACATTTTTGTTTGATTTGTGTTGAGTGAGATTTTCACCTAGAACCCAAAGGGGGGGGGATTGGCACTTTTCACGGAAAAATGTGAAAAATTAAATTTTCTAAAAATGAAATAAATGCCTTCTATACACCTCAAACATTCACTCTCAAACAGAAGATTGTGGTTTTTCGCAATATTTTTAGAAATTTGGGCTGTTATAGTAAGAATAACACTTGCGCTGAAGCATCTTTTATGCTCATTTCTTGTTTTTCAGGATTTATTCTGGGTTTAATTTTGTTTATTTGATGAAAATGAACAACAATACACACCATGGAAACATTTTTGTTTGATTTGTGTCGAGTGAGATTTTCACCTAGAACCCAAAGGGGGGGGATTGGCACTTTTCACGGAAAAATGTGAAAAATTAAATTTTCTAAAAATGAAATAAATGCCTTCTATACACCTCAAACATTCACTCTCAAACAGAAGATTGTGGTTTTTCGCAATATTTTTAGAAATTTGGGCTCAAATAGTTAGAATAACACTTGCGCTGAAGCATCTTTTATGCTCATTTCTTGTCCTTCAGGATTTATTCTGGGTTTTTTTTTGTTTATTTGATGAAAATGAACAAGAATACACACCATGGAAACATTTTTTTTTGATTTGAGTCGAGTGAGATTTTCACCTAGAACCCAAAGGGGGGGGTATTGGCACTTTTCATGGAAAAATGTGAAAAATTAAATTTTCTAAAAATGAAATAAATGCCTTCTATACACCTCAAACATTCACTCCAAAACAGAAGATTGTGGTTTTTCGCATTATTTTTAGAAATTTGGGCTGTTATAGTAAGAATAACACTTGCGCTGAAGCATCTTTTATGCTCATTTCTTGTTTTTCAGGATTTATTCTGGGTTTAATTTTGTTTATTTGATGAAAATGAACAACAATACACACCATGGAAACATTTTTGTTTGATTTGTGTCGAGTGAGATTTTCACCTAGAACCCAAAGGGGGGGGTATTGGCACTTTTCACGGAAAAATGTGAAAAATTAAATTTTCTAAAAATGAAATAAATGCCTTCTATACACCTCAAACATTCACTCTAAAAATGAAAGTTGTTGCTTTTCGCAATATTTTTTGAAATTTGGCTCTTATAGTAACATTAACACTTGCGCTGAAGCATCTTTTATGCTCATTTCTTGTCTTTCAGGATTTATTCTGGGTTTAATTTTATTTATTTGATGAAAATGAACACAATACACACCATGGAAACATTTTTGTTTGATTTGTGTTGAGTGAGATTTTCACCTAGAACCCAAAGGGGGGGGTATTGGCACTTTCCATGGAAAAATGTGAAAAATTAAATTTTCTAAAAATGAAATAAATGCCTTCTATACACCTCAAACATTCACTCCAAAAAAGAAGATTGTGGTTTTTTTGCAATATTTTTAGAAATTTGGGCTCTTATAGTAAGAATAACACTTGCGCTGAAGCATCTTTTATGCTCATTTCTTGTTTTTCAGGATTTATTCTGGGTTTAATTTTGTTTATTTGATGAAAATGAACAACAATACACACCATGGAAACATTTTTGTTTGATTTGTGTCGAGTGAGATTTTCACCTAGAACCCAAAGGGGGGGGGATTGGCACTTTTCACGGAAAAATGTGAAAAATTAAATTTTCTAAAAATGAAATAAATGCCTTCTATACACCTCAAACATTCACTCCAAAAAAGAAGATTGTGGTTTTTCGCATTATTTTTAGAAATTTGGGCTCTTATAGTAAGAATAACACTTGCGCTGAAGCATCTTTTATGCTCATTTCTTGTTTTTCAGGATTTATTCTGGGTTTAATTTTGTTTATTTGATGAAAATGAACAACAATACACACCATGGAAACATTTTTGTTTGATTTGTGTCGAGTGAGATTTTCACCTAGAACCCAAAGGGGGGGTATTGGCACTTTTCATGGAAAAATGTGAAAAATTAAATTTTCTAAAAATGAAATAAATGCCTTATATACACCTCAAACATTCACTCCAAAAAAGAAGATTGTGGTTTTTCGCAATATTTTTAGAAATTTGGGCTCTTATAGTAAGAATAACACTTGCGCTGAAGCATCTTTTATGCTCATTTCTGGTTTTTCAGGATTTATTCTGGGTTTAATTTTGTTTATTTGATGAAAATGAACAACAATACACACCATGGAAACATTTTTGTTTGATTTGTGTCGAGTGAGATTTTCACCTAGATCCCAAAGGGGGGGATTGGCACTTTTCACGGAAAAATGTGAAAAATTAAATTTTCTAAAAATGAAATAAATGCCTTCTATACACCTCAAACATTCACTCTAAAAAAGAAGGTTGTGGTTTTTCGCAATATTTTTAGAAATTTGGGCTCTTATAGTAAGAATAACACTTGCGCTGAAGCATCTTTTATGCTCATTTCTTGTTTTTCAGGATTTATTCTGGGTTTAATTTTGTTTATTTGATGAAAATGAACAACAATACACACCATGGAAACATTTTTGTTTGATTTGTGTCGAGTGAGATTTTCACCTAGAACCCAAAGGGGGGGATTGGCACTTTTCACGGAAAAATGTGAAAAATTAAATTTTCTAAAAATGAAATAAATGCCTTCTATACACCTCAAACATTCACTCTCAAACAGAAGATTGTGGTTTTTCGCAATATTTTTAGAAATTTGGGCTCTAATAGTAAGAATAACACTTGCGCTGAAGCATCTTTTATGCTCATTTCTTGTTTTTCAGGATTTATTCTGGGTTTAATTTTGTTTATTTGATGAAAATGAACAACAATACACACCATGGAAACATATTTGTTTGAATTGGGTCGAGTGAGATTTTCACCTAGAACCCAAAGGGGGGGGTATTGGCACTTTTCACGGAAAAATGTGAAAAATTAAATTTTCTAAAAATGAAATAAATGCCTTCTATACACCTCAAACATTCACTCTAAAAATGAAAGTTGTTGCTTTTCGCAATATTTTTAGAAATTTGGCTCTTATAGTAACATTAACACTTGCGCTGAAGCATCTTTTATGCTCATTTCTTGTCTTTCAGGACTTATTCTGGGTTTAATTTTATTTATTTGATGAAAATGAACACAATACACACCATGGAAACATTTTTGTTTGATTTGTGTTGAGTGAGATTTTCACCTAGAACCCAAAGGGGGGGGTATTGGCACTTTCCATGGAAAAATGTGAAAAATTAAATTTTCTAAAAATGAAATAAATGCCTTCTATACACCTCAAACATTCACTCCAAAAAAGAAGATTGTGGTTTTTTGCAATATTTTTAGAAATTTGGGCTCTTATAGTAAGAATAACACTTGCGCTGAAGCATCTTTTATGCTCATTTCTTGTTTTTCAGGATTTATTCTGGGTTTAATTTTGTTTATTTGATGAAAATGAACAACAATACACACAATGGAAACATTTTTGTTTGATTTGTGTCGAGTGAGATTTTCACCTAGAACCCAAAGGGGGGGGGATTGGCACTTTTCACGGAAAAATGTGAAAAATTAAATTTTCTAAAAATGAAATAAATGCCTTCTATACACCTCAAACATTCACTCTCAAACAGAAGATTGTGGTTTTTCGCAATATTTTTAGAAATTTGGGCTCTAATAGTAAGAATAACACTTGCGCTGAAGCATCTTTTATGCTCATTTCTTGTCCTTCAGGATTTATTCTGGGTTTTTTTTTTTTTATTTGATGAAAATGAACAAGAATACACACCATGGAAACATTTTTGTTTGATTTGAGTCGAGTGAGATTTTCACCTAGAACCCAAAGGGGGGGGTATTGGCACTTTTCATGGAAAAATGTGAAAAATTAAATTTTCTAAAAATTAAATAAATGCCTTCTATACACCTCAAACATTCACTCCAAAACAGAAGATTGTGGTTTTTTGCAATATTTTTAGAAATTTGGGCTGTTATAGTAAGAATAACACTTGCGCTGAAGCATCTTTTATGCTCATTTCTTGTTTTTCAGGATTTATTCTGGGTTTAATTTTGTTTATTTGATGAAAATGAACAACAATACACACCATGGAAACATTTTTTTTGATTTGTATCGAGTGAGATTTTCACCTAGAACCCAAAGGGGGGGGTATTGGCACTTTTCACGGAAAAATGTGAAAAATTAAATTTTCTAAAAATGAAATAAATGCCTTCTATACACCTCAAACATTCACTCCAAAAAAGAAGGTTGTGGTTTTTCGCAATATTTTTAGAAATTTGGGCTCTAATAGTAACAATAACACTTGGGCTGAAGCATCTTTTATGCTCATTTCTTGTCTTTCAGGATTTATTCTGGGTTTAATTTTGTTTATTTGATGAAAATGAACAACAATACACACCATGGAAACATTTTTGTTTGATTTGTGTCGAGTGAGATTTTCACCTAGAACCCAAAGGGGGGTTTTATTTATTTGATGAAAATGAACAACAATACACACCATGGAAACATTTTGTTTGATTTGTGTCGACTGAGATTTACACCTAGAACCCAAAGGGGGGGTATTGGCACTTTTCATGGAAAAATGTGAAAATTAAATTTTCTAAAAATGAAATAAATGCCTTCTATACACCTCAAACATTCACTCCAAAAAGTAAGATTGTGGTTTTTCGCAATATTTTTAGAAATTTGGGCTCTTATAGTAAGAATAACACTTGCGCTGAAGCATCTTTTATGCTCATTTCTTGTTTTTCAGGATTTATTCTGGGTTTAATTTTGTTTATTTGATGAAAATGAACAACAATACACACCAGTGAAACATTTTTGTTTGATTTGTGTCGAGTGAGATTTTCACCTAGAACCCAAAGGGGGGGGTATTGGCACTTTTCACGGAAAAATGTGAAAAATTAAATTTTCTAAAAATGAAATAAATGCCTTCTATACACCTCAAACATTCACTCCAAAAAAGAAGATTGTGGTTTTCCGCAATATTTCTAGAAATTTGGGCTCTTATAGTAAGAATAACACTTGCGCTGAAGCATCTTTTAGGCTCATTTCTTGTTTTTCAGGATTTATTCTGGGTTTAATTTTGTTTATTTGATGAAAATGAACAACAATACACACCATGGAAACATTTTTGTTTGATTTGTGTCGAGTGAGATTTTCACCTAGAACCCAAAGGGGGGATTGGCACTTTTCACGGAAAAATGTGAAAAATTAAATTTTCTAAAAATGAAATAAATGCCTTTTATACACCTCAAACATTCACTCTCAAACAGAAGATTGTGGTTTTTCGCAATATTTTTAGAAATTTGGGCTCTAATAGTAAGAATAACACTTGCGCTGAAGCATCTTTTATGCTCATTTCTTGTCCTTCAGGATTTATTCTGGTTTTTTTTTGTTTATTTGATGAAAATGAACAAGAATACACACCATGGAAACATTTTTGTTTGATTTGAGTCGAGTGAGATTTAACCTAGATCCCAAAGGGGGGGGGTATTGGCACTTTTCATGGAAAAATGTGAAAAATTAAATTTTCTAAAAATGAAATAAATGCCTTCTATACACCTCAAACATTCACTCCAAAACAGAAGATTGTGGTTTTTCGCAATATTTTTAGAAATTTGGGCTCTTATAGTAAGAATAACACTTGCGCTGAAGCATCTTTTATGCTCATTTCTTGTTTTTCAGGATTTATTCTGGGTTTAATTTTGTTTATTTGATGAAAATGAACAACAATACACACCATGGAAACATTTTTTTTGATTTGTATCGAGTGAGATTTTCACCTAGAACCCAAAGTGGGGGTATTGGCACTTTTCACGGAAAAATGTGAAAAATTAAATTTTCTAAAAATGAAATAAATGCCTTCTATACACCTCAAACATTCACTCCAAAAAGAAGATTGTGGTTTTTCGCATTATTTTTTGAAATTTGGGCTCTATAGTAAGAATAACACTTGCGCTGAAGCATCTTTTATGCTCATTTCTTGTTTTTCAGGATTTATTCTGGGTTTAATTTTGTTTATTTGATGAAAATGAACAACAATACACGCCATGGAAACATTTTTGTTTGATTTGGGTCGAGTGAGATTTTCACCTAGAACCGAAAGGGGGGGTATTGGCACTTTTCATGGAAAAATGTGAAAAATTAAATTTTCTAAAAATGAAATAAATGCCTTCTATACACCTCAAACATTCACTCTAAAATAGAATATTATTGTTTTTCGCAAAATTTATAGAAATTTTTGCTCTTTTAGTAACAATAACACTTGCGCTGAAGCATCTTTTATGCTCATGTCTTGTCTTTCAGGATTTATTCTGGGTTTAATTTTGTTTATTTGATGAAAATGAACAACAATACACACCATGGAAACATTTTTGTTTCATTTGTGTCGAGTGAGATTTTCACCTACAACCCAAAGGGGGGGGGGGGGTATTGGCACTTTTCATGGAAAAATGAGAAAAATTAAATTTTCTAAAAATGAAATAAATGCCTTCTATACACCTCAAAAATTCACTCTAAAACAGAAGATTGTGGTTTTTCGCAATATTTTTAGAAATTTGGGCTCTTTTAGTAACATTAACACTTGCGCTGAAGCATCTTTTATGCTCATTTCTTGTCCTTCAGGATTTATTCTGGGTTTTTTTTTGTTTATTTGATGAAAATGAAAAAGAATACACACCATGGAAACATTTTTGTTTGATTTGAGTCGAGTGAGATTTTCACCTAGAACCCAAAGGGGGGGGTAATGGCACTTTTCATGGAAAAATGTGAAAAATTAAATTTTCTAAAAATGAAATAAATGCCTTCTATACACCTCAAACATTCACTCTAAAAAAGAAGATTGTGGTTTTTCGCAATATTTTTAGAAATTTGGGCTCTTATAGTAAGAATAACACTTGCGCTGAAGCATCTTTTATGCTCATTTCTTGTTTTTCAGGATTTATTCTGGGTTTAATTTTGTTTATTTGATGAAAATGAACAACAATACACACCATGGAAACATTTTTTTTGATTTGTATCGAGTGAGATTTTCACCTAGAACCCAAAGGGGGGGGTATTGGCACTTTTCACGGAAATATGTGAAAAATTAAATTTTCTAAAAATGAAATAAATGCCTTCTATACACCTCAAACATTCACTCCAAAAAAGAAGATTGTGGTTTTTCGCAATATTTTTAGAAATTTGGGCTCTAATAGTAACAATAACACTTGGGCTGAAGCATCTTTTATGCTCATTTCTTGTCTTTCAGGATTTATTCTGGGTTTAATTTTGTTTATTTGATGAAAATGAACAACAATACACACCATGGAAACATTTTTGTTTGATTTGTGTCGAGTGAGATTTTCACCTAGAACCCAAAGGGGGGTTTTATTTATTTGATGAAAATGAACAACAATACACACCATGGAAACATTTTTGTTTGATTTGTGTCGACTGAGATTTACACCTAGAACCCAAAGGGGGGGTATTGGCACTTTTCATGGAAAAATGTGAAAAATTAAATTTTCTAAAAATGAAATAAATGCCTTCTATACACCTCAAACATTCACTCCAAAAAAGAAGATTGTGGTTTTTCGCAATATTTTTAGAAATTTGGGCTCTTATAGTAAGAATAACACTTGCGCTGAAGCATCTTTTATGCTCATTTCTTGTTTTTCAGGATTTATTCTGGGTTTAATTTTGTTTATTTGATGAAAATGAACAACAATACACACCAGTGAAACATTTTTGTTTGATTTGTGTCGAGTGAGATTTTCACCTAGAACCCAAAGGGGGGGGGTATTGGCACTTTTCACGGAAAAATGTGAAAAATTAAATTTTCTAAAAATGAAATAAATGCCTTCTACTTCTATACACCTCAAACATTCACTCCAAAAAAGAAGATTGTGGTTTTCCGCAATATTTCTAGAAATTTGGGCTCTAATAGTAAGAATAACACTTGCGCTGAAGCATCTTTTATGCTCATTTCTTGTCCTTCAGGATTTATTCTGGGTTTTTTTTTGTTTATTTGATGAAAATGAACAAGAATACACACCATGGAAACATTTTTGTTTGATTTGAGTCGAGTGAGATTTTCACCTAGATCCCAAAGGGGGGGGTATTGGCACTTTTCATGGAAAAATGTGAAAAATTAAATTTTCTAAAAATGAAATAAATGCCTTCTATACACCTCAAACATTCACTCCAAAACAGAAGATTGTGGTTTTTCGCAATATTTTTAGAAATTTGGGCTCTTATAGTAAGAATAACACTTGCGCTGAAGCATCTTTTATGCTCATTCCTTGTTTTTCAGGATTTATTCTGGGTTTAATTTTGTTTATTTGATGAAAATGAACAACAATACACACCATGGAAACATTTTTTTTGATTTGTATCGAGTGAGATTTTCACCTAGAACCCAAAGTGGGGGGTATTGGCACTTTTCACGGAAAAATGTGAAAAATTAAATTTTCTAAAAATGAAATAAATGCCTTCTATACACCTCAAACATTCACTCCAAAAAAGAAGATTGTGGTTTTTCGCATTATTTTTTGAAATTTGGGCTCTTATAGTAAGAATAACACTTGCGCTGAAGCATCTTTTATGCTCATTTCTTGTTTTTCAGGATTTATTCTGGGTTTAATTTTGTTTATTTGATGAAAATGAACAACAATAAACGCAATGGAAACATTTTTGTTTGATTTGGGTCGAGTGAGATTTTCACCTAGAACCGAAAGGGGGGGTATTGGCACTTTTCATGGAAAAATGTGAGAAATTAAATTTTCTAAAAATGAAATAAATGCCTTCTATACACCTCAAACATTCACTCTAAAATAGAATATTATTGTTTTTCGCAAAATTTATAGAAATTTTTGCTCTTTTAGTAACAATAACACTTGCGCTGAAGCATCTTTTATGCTCATTTCTTGTCTTTCAGGATTTATTCTGGGTTTAATTTTGTTTATTTGATGAAAATGAACAACAATACACACCATGTAAACATTTTTGTTTCATTTGTGTCGAGTGAGATTTTCACCTAGAACCCAAAGGGGGGGGGGTATTTGCACTTTTCATGGAAAAATGAGAAAAATTAAATTTTCTAAAAATGAAATAAATGCCTTCTATACACCTCAAAAATTCACTCTAAAACAGAAGATTGTGGTTTTTCGCAATATTTTTAGAAATTTGGGCTCTTTTAGTAACATTAACACTTGCGCTGAAGCATCTTTTATGCTCATTTCTTGTCCTTCAGGATTTATTCTGGGTTTTTTTTTGTTTATTTGATGAAAATGAAAAAGAATACACACCATGGAAACATTTTTGTTTGATTTGAGTCGAGTGAGATTTTCACCTAGAACCCAAAGGGGGGGTATTGGCACTTTTCATGGAAAAATGTGAAAAATTAAATTTTCTAAAAATGAAATAAATGCCTTCTATACACCTCAAACATTCACTCTAAAAAAGAAGATTGTGGTTTTTCGCAATATTTTTAGAAATTTGGGCTCTTATAGTAAGAATAACACTTGCGCTGAAGCATCTTTTATGCTCATTTCTTGTTTTTCAGGATTTATTCTGGGTTTAATTTTGTTTATTTGATGAAAATGAACAACAATACACACCATGGAAACATTTTTTTTTATTTGTATCGAGTGAGATTTTCACCTAGAACCCAAAGGGGGGGGTATTGGCACATTTCACGGAAAAATGTGAAAAATTAAATTTTCTAAAAATGAAATAAATGCCTTCTATACCCCTCAAACATTCACTCCAAAAAAGAAGATTGTGGTTTTTCGCAATATTTTTAGAAATTTGGGCTCTTATAGTAAGAATAACACTTGCGCTGAAGCATCTTTTATGCTCATTTCTTGTCTTTCAGGATTTATTCTGAGTTTTATTTTATTTATTTGATGAAAATGAACAACAATACACACCATGGAAACATTTTAGTTTGATTTGTGTCGAGTGAGATTTTCACCTAGAACCAAAGGGGGGGGTATTGGCACTTTTCACGGAAAAATGTGAAAAATTAAATTTTCTAAAAATGAAATAAATGCCTTCTATACACCTCAAACATTCACTCTAAAAATGAAAATTGTTGCTTTTCGCAATATTTTTAGAAATTTGGCTCTTTTAGTAACAATAACACTTGCGCTGAAGCATCTTTTATGCTCATTTCTTCTCTTTCAGGATTTATTCTGGGTTTAATTTTGTTTATTTGATGAAAATGAACAACAATACACACCATGGAAACATTTGTTTGATTTGTGTCTAGTGAGATTTTCACCTAGAACGCAAAGGGTATTGGCACTTTTCACGGAAAAATGAGAAAAATTAAATTTTCTAAAAATGAAATAAATGCCTTCTATACACCTCAAAAATTCACTCTAAAACAGAAGATTGTGGTTTTTCGCAATATTTTTAGAAATTTGGGCTCTTTTAGTAACATTAACACTTGCGCTGAAGCATCTTTTATGCTCATTTCTTGTTTTTCAGGATTTATTCTGGGTTTAATTTTGTTTATTTGATGAAAATGAACAAAAATACACACCATGGAAACATTTTTGTTTGATTTGTTTCGAGTGAGATTTTCACCTAGAACCCAAAGGGGGGGGTATTGGCACTTTTCATGGAAAAATGTGAAAAATTAAATTTTCTAAAAATGAAATAAATGCCTTCTATACACCTCAAACATTCACTCTAAAAAAGAAGATTGTGGTTTTTCGCAATATTTTTAGAAATTTGGGCTCTTATAGTAAGAATAACACTTGCGCTGAAGCATCTTTTATGCTCATTTCTTGTTTTTCAGGATTTATTCTGGGTTTAATTTTGTTTATTTGATGAAAATGAACAACAATACACACCAGTGAAACATTTTTGTTTGATTTGTGTCGAGTGAGATTTTCACCTAGAACCCAAAGGGGGGGTATTGGCACTTTTCACGGAAAAATGTGAAAAATTAAATTTTCTAAAAATGAAATAAATGCCTTTATACACCTCAAACATTCACTTCAAAAATGAAGATTGTGGTTTTCCGCAATATTTCTAGAAATTTGGGCTCTTATAGTAAGAATAACACTTGCGCTGAAGCATCTTTTATGCTCATTCCTTGTTTTTCAGGATTTATTCTGGGTTTAATTTTGTTTATTTGATGAAAATGAACAACAATACACACCATGGAAACATTTTTTTTGATTTGTATCGAGTGAGATTTTCACTTAGAACCCAAAGTGGGGGGTATTGGCACTTTTCACGGAAAAATGTGAAAAATTAAATTTTCTAAAAATGAAATAAATGCCTTCTATACACCTCAAACATTCACTCTAAAAATGAAAATTGTTGCTTTTCGCAATATTTTTAGAAATTTGGCTCTTTTAGTAACAATAACACTTGCGCTGAAGCATCTTTTATGCTCATTTCTTCTCTTTCAGGATTTATTCTGGGTTTAATTTTGTTTATTTGATGAAAATGAACAACAATACACACCATGGAAACATTTGTTTGTGTTTGATTTGTGTCTAGTGAGATTTTCACCTAGAACGCAAAGGGTATTGGCACTTTTCACGGAAAAATGAGAAAAATTAAATTTTCTAAAAATGAAATAAATGCCTTCTATACACCTCAAAAATTCACTCTAAAACAGAAGATTGTGGTTTTTCGCAATATTTTTAGAAATTTGGGCTCTTTTAGTAACATTAACACTTGCGCTGAAGCATCTTTTATGCTCATTTCTTGTTTTTCAGGATTTATTCTGGGTTTAATTTTGTTTATTTGATGAAAATGAACAAAAATACACACCATGGAAACATTTTTGTTTGATTTGTTTCGAGTGAGATTTTCACCTAGAACCCAAAGGGGGGGGTATTGGCACTTTTCATGGAAAAATGTGAAAAATTAAATTTTCTAAAAATGAAATAAATGCCTTCTATACACCTCAAACATTCACTCTAAAAAAGAAGATTGTGGTTTTTCGCAATATTTTTAGAAATTTGGGCTCTTATAGTAAGAATAACACTTGCGCTGAAGCATCTTTTATGCTCATTTCTTGTTTTTCAGGATTTATTCTGGGTTTAATTTTGTTTATTTGATGAAAATGAACAACAATACACACCAGTGAAACATTTTTGTTTGATTTGTGTCGAGTGAGATTTTCACCTAGAACCCAAAGGGGGGGTATTGGCACTTTTCACGGAAAAATGTGAAAAATTAAATTTTCTAAAAATGAAATAAATGCCTTTATACACCTCAAACATTCACTTCAAAAATGAAGATTGTGGTTTTCCGCAATATTTCTAGAAATTTGGGCTCTTATAGTAAGAATAACACTTGCGCTGAAGCATCTTTTATGCTCATTCCTTGTTTTTCAGGATTTATTCTGGGTTTAATTTTGTTTATTTGATGAAAATGAACAACAATACACACCATGGAAACATTTTTTTTGATTTGTATCGAGTGAGATTTTCACTTAGAACCCAAAGTGGGGGGTATTGGCACTTTTCACGGAAAAATGTGAAAAATTAAATTTTCTAAAAATGAAATAAATGCCTTCTATACACCTCAAACATTCACTCCAAAAAAGAAGATTGTGGTTTTTCGCATTATTTTTTGAAATTTGGGCTCTTATAGTAAGAATAACACTTGCGCTGAAGCATCTTTTATGCTCATTTCTTGTTTTTCAGGATTTATTCTGGGTTTAATTTTGTTTATTTGATGAAAATGAACAACAATAAACGCCATGGAAACATTTTTGTTTGATTTGGGTCGAGTGAGATTTTCACCTAGAACCGAAAGGGGGGGTATTGGCACTTTTCATGGAAAAATGTGAAAAATTAAATTTTCTAAAAATGAAATAAATGCCTTCTATACACCTCAAACATTCACTCTAAAATAGAATATTATTGTTTTTCGCAAAATTTATAGAAATTTTTGCTCTTTTAGTAACAATAACACTTGCGCTGAAGCATCTTTTATGCTCATTTCTTGTCTTTCAGGATTTATTCTGGGTTTAATTTTGTTTATTTGATGAAAATGAACAACAATACACACCATGGAAACATTTTTGTTTCATTTGTGTCGAGTGAGATTTTCACCTAGAACCCAAAGGGGGGGGGGGTATTGGCACTTTTCATGGAAAAATGAGAATAATTAAATTTTCTAAAAATGAAATAAATGCCTTCTATACACCTCAAAAATTCACTCTAAAACAGAAGATTGTGGTTTTTCGCAATATTTTTAGAAATTTGGGCTCTTTTAGTAACATTAACACTTGCGCTGAAGCATCTTTTATGCTCATTTCTTGTCCTTCAGGATTTATTCTGGGTTTTTTTTTGTTTATTTGATGAAAATGAAAAAGAATACACACCATGGAAACATTTTTGTTTGATTTGAGTCGAGTGAGATTTTCACCTAGAACCCGAAGGGGGGGTATTGGCACTTTTCATGGAAAAATGTGAAAAATTAAATTTTCTAAAAATGAAATAAATGCCTTCTATACACCTCAAACATTCACTCTAAAAAAGAAGATTGTGGTTTTTCGCAATATTTTTAGAAATTTGGGCTCTTATAGTAAGAATAACACTTGCGCTGAAGCATCTTTTATGCTCATTTCTTGTTTTTCAGGATTTATTCTGGGTTTAATTTTGTTTATTTGATGAAAATGAACAACAATACACACCATGGAAACATTTTTTTTTATTTGTATCGAGTGAGATTTTCACCTAGAACCCAAAGGGGGGGGTATTGGCACTTTTCACGGAAAAATGTGAAAAATTAAATTTTCTAAAAATGAAATAAATGCCTTCTATACACCTCAAACATTCACTCCAAAAAAGAAGATTGTGGTTTTTCGCAATATTTTTAGAAATTTGGGCTCTTATAGTAAGAATAACACTTGCGCTGAAGCATCTTTTATGCTCATTTCTTGTCTTTCAGGATTTATTCTGAGTTTTATTTTATTTATTTGATGAAAATGAACAACAATACACACCATGGAAACATTTTAGTTTGATTTGTGTCGAGTGAGATTTTCACCTAGAACCAAAGGGGGGGGTATTGGCACTTTTCACGGAAAAATGTGAAAAATTAAATTTTCTAAAAATGAAATAAATGCCTTCTATACACCTCAAACATTCACTCTAAAAATGAAAATTGTTGCTTTTCGCAATATTTTTAGAAATTTGGCTCTTATAGTAACATTAACACTTGCGCTGAAGCATCTTTTATGCTCATTTCTTGTCTTTCAGGATTTATTCTGGGTTTAATTTTATTTATTTGATGAAAATGAACACAATACACACTATGGAAACATTTTTGTTTGATTTGTGTCGAGTGAGATTTTCACCTAGAACCCAAAGGGGGGGGGTATTGGCACTTTCCATGGAAAAATGTGAAAAATTAAATTTTCTAAAAATGAAATAAATGCCTTCTATACACCTCAAACATTCACTCCAAAAAAGAAGATTGTGGTTTTTCGCAATATTTTTAGAAATTTGGGCTCTTATAGTAAGAATAACACTTCCGCTGAAGCATCTTTTATGCTCATTTCTTGTTTTTCAGGATTTATTCTGGGTTTAATTTTGTTTATTTGATGAAAATGAACAACAATACACACCATGGAAACATTTTTTTTGATTTGTATCGAGTGAGATTTTCACGTAGAACCCAAAGGGGGGGGTATTGGCACTTTTCACGGAAAAATGTGAAAAATTAAATTTTCTAAAAATGAAATAAATGCCTTCTATACACCTCAAACATTCACTCCAAAAAAGAAGATTGTGGTTTTTCGCAATATTTTTAGAAATTTGGGCTCTTATAGTAAGAATAACACTTGCCTTGAAGCATCTTTTATGCTCATTTCTTGTTTTTCAGGATTTATTCTGGGTTTAATTTTGTTTATTTGATGAAAATGAACAACAATACACACCATGGAAACATTTTTGTTTGATTTGTGTCGAGTGAGATTTTCACCTAGAACCCAAAGGGGGGGGTATTGGCACTTTTCACGGAAAAATGTGAAAAATTAAATTTTCTAAAAATGAAATAAATGCCTTCTATACACCTCAAACATTCACTCTAAAAATGAAATATGTTGCTTTTCGCAATATTTTTAGAAATTTGGCTCTTATAGTAACATTAACACTTGCGCTGAAGCATCTTTTATGCTCATTTCTTGTCTTTCAGGATTTATTCTGGGTTTAATTTTGTTTATTTGATGAAAATGAACAACAATACACACCATGGAAACATTTTTGTTTGATTTGTGTCGAGTGAGATTTTCACCTAGAACCCAAAGGGGGGTATTGGCACTTTTCATGGAAAAATGTGAAAAATTAAATTTTCTAAAAATGAAATAAATGCCTTCTATACACCTCAAACATTCACTCCAAAAAAGAAGATTGTGGTTTTTCGCAATATTTTTAGAAATTTGGGCTCTTATAGCAAGAATAACACTTGCGCTGAAGCATCTTTTATGCTCATTTCTTGTTTTCCAGGATTTATTCTGGGTTTAATTTTGTTTATTTGATGAAAATGAACAAAAATACACACCATGGAAACATTTTTGTTTGATTTGTTTCGAGTGAGATTTTCACCTAGAACCCAAAGGGTATTGGCACTTTTCACGGAAAAATGTGAAAAATTAAATTTTCTAAAAATGAAATAAATGCCTTCTATACACCTCAAACATTCACTCCAAAAAAGAAGATTGTGGTTTTTTCGCAATATTTTTAGAAATTTGGGCTCTTATAGTAAGAATAACACTTGCGCTGAAGCATCTTTTATGCTCATTTCTTGTTTTTCAGGATTTATTCTGGGTTTAATTTTGTTTATTTGATGAAAATGAACAACAATACACACCATGGAAACATTTTTTTGATTTGTATCGAGTGAGATTTTCACCTAGAACCCAAAGGGTATTGGCACTTTTCACGGAAAAATGTGAAAAATTAAATTTTCTAAAAATGAAATAAATGCCTTCTATACACCTCAAACATTCACTCCAAAAAAGAAGATTGTGGTTTTTCGCAATATTTTTAGAAATTTGGGCTCTTATAGTAAGAATAACACTTGCGCTGAAGCATCTTTTATGCTCATTTCTTGTTTTTCAGGATTTATTCTGGGTTTAATTTTGTTTATTTGATGAAAATGAACAACAATACACACCATGGAAACATTTTTTTTGATTTGTATCGAGTGAGATTTTCACCTAGAACCCAAAGGGGGGGTATTGGCACTTTTCACGGAAAAATGTGAAAAATTAAATTTTCTAAAAATGAAATAAATGCCTTCTATACACCTCAAACATTCACTCCAAAAAAGAAGATTGTGGTTTTTCGCAATATTTTTAGAAATTTGGGCTCTAATAGTAAGAATAACACTTGCGCTGAAGCATCTTTTATGCTCATTTCTTGTCCTTCAGGATTTATTCTGGGTTTTTTTTTGTTTATTTGATGAAAATGAACAAGAATACACACCATGGAAACATATTTGTTTTATTTGAGTCGAGTGAGATTTTCACCTAGAACCCAAAGGGGGTATTGGCACTTTTCATGGAAAAATGTGAAAAATTAAATTTTCTAAAAATGAAATAAATGCCTTCTATACACCTCAAACATTCACTCCAAAACAGAAGATTGTGGTTTTTCGCAATATTTTTAGAAATTTTGGCTCATATAGTAAGAATAACACTTGCGCTGAAGCATCTTTTATGCTCATTTCTTGTTTTTCAGGATTTATTCTGGGTTTAATTTTGTTTATTTGATGAAAATGAACAACAATACACACCATGGAAACATTTTTTTTGATTTGGGTCGAGTGAGATTTTCACCTAGAACCGAAAGGGGGGGTATTGGCACTTTTCATGGAAAAATGTGAAAAATTAAATTTTCTAAAAATGAAATAAATGCCTTCTATACACCTCAAACATTCACTCTAAAATAGAAGATTATTGTTTTTCGCAAAATTTATAGAAATTTTTGCTCTTTTAGTAACAATAACACTTGCGCTGAAGCATCTTTTATGCTCATTTCTTGTCCTTCAGGATTTATTCTGGGTTTAATTTTGTTTATTTGATGAAAATGAACAACAATACACACCATGGAAACATTTTTTTTGATTTGTATCGAGTGAGATTTTCACCTAGAACCCAAAGGGGGGGGGTATTGGCACTTTTCACGGAAAAATGTGAAAAATTAAATTTTCTAAAAATGAAATAAATGCCTTCTATACACCTCAAACATTCACTCCAAAAAAGAAGATTGTGGTTTTTCGCATTATTTTTTGAAATTTGGGCTCTTATAGTAAGAATAACACTTGCGCTGAAGCATCTTTTATGCTCATTTCTTGTTTTTCAGGATTTATTCTGGGTTTAATTTTGTTTATTTGATGAAAATGAACAACAATACACACCATGGAAACATTTTTGTTTGATTTGGGTCGAGTGAGATTTTCACCTAGAACCGAAAGGGGGGGTATTGGCACTTTTCATGGAAAAATGTGAAAAATTAAATTTTCTAAAAATGAAATAAATGCCTTCTATACACCTCAAACATTCACTCTAAAATAGAAGATTATTGTTTTTCGCAAAATTTATAGAAATTTTTGCTCTTTTAGTAACAATAACACTTGCGCTGAAGCATCTTTTATGCTCATTTCTTGTTTTTCAGGATTTATTCTGGGTTTAATTTTGTTTATTTGATGAAAATGAACAACAATACACACCATGGAAACATTTTTGTTTGATTTGTGTCGAGTGAGATTTTCACCTAGAACCCAAAGGGGGGGGTATTGGCACTTTTCACGGAAAAATGTGAAAAATTAAATTTTCTAAAAATGAAATAAATGCCTTCTATACACCTCAAACATTCACTCCAAAAAAGAAGATTGTGGTTTTTCGCATTATTTTTTGAAATTTGGGCTCTTATAGTAAGAATAACACTTGCGCTGAAGCATCTTTTATGCTCATTTCTTGTTTTTCAGGATTTATTCTGGGTTTAATTTTGTTTATTTGATGAAAATGAACAACAATACACACCATGGAAACATTTTTGTTTGATTTGGGTCGAGTGAGATTTTCACCTAGAACCGAAAGGGGGGGTATTGGCACTTTTCATGGAAAAATGTGAAAAATTAAATTTTCTAAAAATGAAATAAATGCCTTCTATACACCTCAAACATTCACTCCAAAAAAGAAGATTGTGGTTTTTCGCAATATTTTTAGAAATTTGGGCTCTTATAGTAAGAATAACACTTGCGCTGAAGCATCTTTTATGCTCATTTCTTGTTTTTCAGGATTTATTCTGGGTTTAATTTTGTTTATTTGATGAAAATGAACAACAATACACACCATGGAAACATTTTTTTTGATTTTGATCGAGTGAGATTTTCACCTAGAACCCAAAGGGGGGGTATTGGCACTTTTCACGGAAAAATGTGAAAAATTAAATTTTCTAAAAATGAAATAAATGCCTTCTATACACCTCAAACATTCACTCCAAAAAAGAAGATTGTGGTTTTTCGCAATATTTTTAGAAATTTGGGCTCTAATAGTAAAAATAACACTTGCGCTGAAGCATCTTTTCTGCTCATTTCTTGTCCTTCAGGATTTATTCTAGGTTTTTTTTTTGTTAATTGATGAAAATGAACAAGAATACACACCATGGAAACATTTTTGTTTGATTTGAGTCGAGTGAGATTTTCACCTAGAACCCAAAGGGTGGGGTATTGGCACTTTTCATGGAAAAATGTGAAAAATTAAATTTTCTAAAAATGAAATAAATGCCTTCTATACACCTCAAACATTCACTCCAAAACAAAAGATTGTGGTTTTTCGCAATATTTTTAGAAATTTGGGCACTTATAGTAAGAATAACACTTGCGCTGAAGCATCTTTTATGCTCATTTCTTGTTTTTCAGGATTTATTCTGGGTTTAATTTTGTTTATTTGATGAAAATGAACAACAATACACACCATGGAAACATTTTTTTGATTTGTATCGAGTGAGATTTTCACCTAGAACCCAAAGGGGGGGGTATTGGCACTTTTCACGGAAAAATGTGAAAAATTAAATTTTCTAAAAATGAAATAAATGCCTTCTATACACCTCAAACATTCACTCCAAAAAAGAAGATTGTGGTTTTTCGCATTATTTTTTGAAATTTGGGCTCTTATAGTAAGAATACCACTTGCGCTGAAGCATCTTTTATGCTCATTTCTTGTTTTTCAGGATTTATTCTGGGTTTAATTTTGTTTATTTGATGAAAATGAACAACAATACACACCATGGAAACATTTTTGTTTGATTTGGGTCGAGTGAGATTTTCACCTAGAACCGAAATAGGGGGTATTGGCACTTTTCATGGAAAAATGTGAAAAATTAAATTTTCTAAAAATGAAATAAATGCCTTCTATACACCTCAAACATTCACTCTAAAATAGAAGATTGTGGTTTTTCGCAATATTTTTAGAAATTTGGGCTCTAATAGTAACAATAACACTTGGGCTGAAGCATCTTTTATGCTCATTTCTTGTCTTTCAGGATTTATTCTGGGTTTAATTTTGTTTATTTGATGAAAATGAACAACAATACACACCATGGAAACATTTTTGTTTGATTTGTGTCGAGTGAGATTTTCACCTAGAACCCAAAGGGGGGTTTTATTTATTTGATGAAAATGAACAACAATACACACCATGGAAACATTTTTGTTTGATTTGTGTCGACTGAGATTTACACCTAGAACCCAAAGGGGGGGTATTGGCACTTTTCATGGAAAAATGTGAAAAATTAAATTTTCTAAAAATGAAATAAATGCCTTCTATACACCTCAAACATTCACTCCAAAAAAGAAGATTGTGGTTTTTCGCAATATTTTTAGAAATTTGGGCTCTTATAGTAAGAATAACACTTGCGCTGAAGCATCTTTTATGCTCATTTCTTGTTTTTCAGGATTTATTCTGGGTTTAATTTTGTTTATTTGATGAAAATGAACAACAATACACACCAGTGAAACATTTTTGTTTGATTTGTGTCGAGTGAGATTTTCACCTAGAACCCAAAGGGGGGGGTATTGGCACTTTTCACGGAAAAATGTGAAAAATTAAATTTTCTAAAAATGAAATAAATGCCTTCTATACACCTCAAACATTCACTCCAAAAAAGAAGATTGTGGTTTTCCGCAATATTTCTAGAAATTTTGGCTCTTATAGTAAGAATAACACTTGCGCTGAAGCATCTTTTATGCTCATTTCTTGTTTTTCAGGATTTATTCTGGGTTTAATTTTGTTTATTTGATGAAAATGAACAACAATACACACCATGGAAACATTTTTTTTGATTTGTATCGAGTGAGATTTTCACCTAGAACCCAAAGTGGGGGGTATTGGCACTTTTCACGGAAAAATGTGAAAAATTAAATTTTCTAAAAATGAAATAAATGCCTTCTATACACCTCAAACATTCACTCCAAAAAAGAAGATTGTGGTTTTTCGCATTATTTTTTGAAATTTGGGCTCTTATAGTAAGAATAACACTTGCGCTGAAGCATCTTTAATGCTCATTTCTTGTTTTTCAGGATTTATTCTGGGTTTAATTTTGTTTATTTGATGAAAATGAACAACAATACACGCCATGGAAACATTTTTATTTGATTTGGGTCGAGTGAGATTTTCACCTAGAACCGAAAGGGGGGGTATTGGCACTTTTCATGGAAAAATGTGAAAAATTAAATTTTCTAAAAATGAAATAAATGCCTTCTATACACCTCAAACATTCACTCTAAAATAGAATATTATTGTTTTTCGCAAAATTTATAGAAATTTTTGCTCTTTTAGTAACAATAACACTTGCGCTGAAGCATCTTTTATGCTCATTTCTTGTCTTTCAGGATTTATTCTGGGTTTAATTTTGTTTATTTGATGAAAATGAACAACAATACACACCATGGAAACATTTTTGTTTCATTTGTGTCGAGTGAGATTTTCACCTAGAACCCAAAGGGGGGGGCACTTTTCATGGAAAAATGAGAAAAATTAAATTTTCTAAAAATGAAATAAATGCCTTCTATACACCTCAAAAAATCACTCTAAAACAGAAGATTGTGGTTTTTCGCAATATTTTTAGAAATTTGGGCTCTTTTAGTAACATTAACACATGCGCTGAAGCATCTTTTATGCTCATTTCTTGTCCTTCAGGATTTATTCTGGGTTTTTTTTTGTTTATTTGATGAAAATGAAAAAGAATACACACCATGGAAACATTTTTGTTTGATTTGAGTCGAGTGAGATTTTCACCTAGAACCCAAAGGGGGGGGTATTGGCACTTTTCATGGAAAAATGTGAAAAATTAAATTTTCTAAAAATGAAATAAATGCCTTCTATACACCTCAAACATTCACTCTAAAAAAGAAGATTGTGGTTTTTCGCAATATTTTTAGAAATTTGGGCTCTTATAGTAAGAATAACACTTGCGCTGAAGCATCTTTTATGCTCATTTCTTGTTTTATGGATTTATTCTGGGTTTAATTTTGTTTATTTGATGAAAATGAACAACAATACACACCATGGAAACATTTTTGTTTGATTTGGGTCGAGTGAGATTTTCACCTAGAACCCAAAGGGGGGGGTATTGGCACTTTTCACGGAAAAATGTGAAAAATTAAATTTTCTAAAAATGAAATAAATGCCTTCTATACACCTCAAACATTCACTCCAAAAAAGAAGATTGTGGTTTTTCGCAATATTTTTAGAAATTTGGGCTCTTATAGTAAGAATAACACTTGCGCTGAAGCATCTTTTATGCTCATTTCTTGTTTTTCAGGATTTATTCTGGGGTTAATTTTGTTTATTTGATGAAAATGAACAACAATACACACCATGGAAACATTTTTTTTGATTTGTATCCAGTGAGATTTTCACCTAGAACCCAAAGGGGGGTAATTGGCACTTTTCACGGAAAAATGTGAAAAATTAAATTTTCTAAAAATGAAATAAATGCCTTCTATACACCTCAAACATTCCCTCCAAAAAAGAAGATTGTGGTTTTTCGCATTATTTTTAGAAATATGGGCTCTTATTGTAAGAATAACACTTGCGCTGAAGCATCTTTTATGCTCATTTCTTGTTTTTCAGGATTTATTCTGGGTTTAATTTTGTTTATTTGATGAAAATGAACAACAATACACACCATGGAAACATTTTTGTTTGATTTGGGTCGAGTGAGATTTTCACCTAGAACCGAAAGGGGGGGTATTGGCACTTTTCATGGAAAAATGGGAAAAATTAAATTTTCTAAAAATGAAATAAATGCCTTCTATACACCTCAAACATTCACTCTAAAATAGAAGATTATTGTTTTTCGCAGAATTTATAGAAATTTTTGCTCTTTTAGTAAACATAACACTTGCGCTGAAGCATCTTTTATGCTCATTTCTTGTCTTTCAGGATTTATTCTGAGTTTTATTTTATTTATTTGATGAAAATGAACAACAATACACACCATGGAAACATTTGTTTGATTTGTGTCTAGTGAGATTTTCACCTAGAACCCAAAGGGTATTGGCACTTTTCACGGAAAAATGAGAAAAATTAAATTTTCTAAAAATGAAATAAATGCCTTCTATACACCTCAAAAATTCACTCTAAAACAGAAGATTGTGGTTTTTCGCAATATTTTTAGAAATTTGGGCTCTTTTAGTAACATTAACACTTGCGCTGAAGCATCTTTTATGCTCATTTCTTGTTTTTTAGGATTTATTCTGGGTTTAATTTTGTTTATTTGATGAAAATGAACAAAAATACACACCATGGAAACATTTTTGTTTGATTTGTTTCGAGTGAGATTTTCACCTAGAACCCAAAGGGGGGGGTATTGGCACTTTTCATGGAAAAATGTGAAAAATTAAATTTTCTAAAAATGAAATAAATGCCTTCTATACACCTCAAACATTCACTCTAAAAAAGAAGATTGTGGTTTTTTGCAATATTTTTAGAAATTTGGGCTCTTATAGTAAGAATAACACTTGCGCTGAAGCATCTTTTATGCTCATTTCTTGTTTTTCAGGATTTATTCTGGGTTTAATTTTTTTTATTTGATGAAAATGAACAACAATACACACCATGGAAACATTTGTTTGATTTGTGTTTAGTGAGATTTTCACCTAGAACCCAAAGGGTATTGGCACTTTTCACGGAAAAATGTGAAAAATTAAATTTTCTAAAAATGAAATAAATGCCTTCTATACACCTCAAACATTCACTCCAAAAAAGAAGATTGTGGTTTTTCGCAATATTTTTAGAAATTTGGGCTCTTATAGTAAGAATAACACTTGCGCTGAAGCATCTTTTATGCTCATTTCTTGTTTTTCAGGATTTATTCTGGGTTTAATTTTGTTTATTTGATGAAAATGAACAACAATACACACCATGGAAACATTTTTTTTATTTGTATCGAGTGAGATTTTCACCTAGAACCCAAAGGGTATTGGCACTTTTCACGGAAAAATGTGAAAAATTAAATTTTCTAAAAATGAAATAAATGCCTTCTATACACCTCAAACATTCACTCCAAAAAAGAAGATTGTGGTTTTTCGCAATATTTTTAGAAATTTGGGCTCTTATAGTAAGAATAACACTTGCGCTGAAGCATCTTTTATGCTCATTTCTTGTTTTTCAGGATTTATTCTGGGTTTAATTTTGTTTATTTGATGAAAATGAACAACAATACACACCATGGAAACATTTTTTTTGATTTGTATCGAGTGAGATTTTCACCTAGAACCCAAAGGGGGGGTATTGGCACTTTTCACGGAAAAATGTGAAAAATTAAATTTTCTAAAAATGAAATAAATGCCTTCTATACACCTCAAACATTCACTCCAAAAAAGAAGATTGTGGTTTTTCGCAATATTTTTAGAAATTTGGGCTCTAATAGTAAGAATAACACTTGCGCTGAAGCATCTTTTATGCTCATTTCTTGTCCTTCAGGATTTATTCTGGGTTTTTTTTTGTTTATTTGATGAAAATGAACAAGAATACACACCATGGAAACATTTTTGTTTGATTTGAGTCGAGTGAGATTTTCACCTAGAACCCAAAGGGGGGGGTATTGGCACTTTTCATGGAAAAATGTGAAAAATTAAATTTTCTAAAAATGAAATAAATGCCTTCTATACACCTCAAACATTCACTCCAAAACAGAAGATTGTGGTTTTTCGCAATATTTTTAGAAATTTTGGCTCTTATAGTAAGAATAACACTTGCGCTGAAGCATCTTTTATGCTCATTTCTTGTTTTTCAGGATTTATTCTGGGTTTAATTTTGTTTATTTGATGAAAATGAACAACAATACACACCATGGAAACATTTTTTTTGATTTGGGTCGAGTGAGATTTTCACCTAGAACCGAAAGGGGGGGTATTGGCACTTTTCATGGAAAAATGTGAAAAATTAAATTTTCTAAAAATGAAATAAATGCCTTCTATACACCTCAAACATTCACTCTAAAATAGAAGATTATTGTTTTTCGCAAAATTTATGGAAATTTTTGCTCTTTTAGTAACAATAACACTTGCGCTGAAGCATCTTTTATGCTCATTTCTTGTCCTTCAGGATTTATTCTGGGTTTAATTTTGTTTATTTGATGAAAATGAACAACAATACACACCATGGAAACATTTTTTTTGATTTGTATCGAGTGAGATTTTCACCTAGAACCCAAAGGGGGGGGGTATTGGCACTTTTCACGGAAAAATGTGAAAAATTAAATTTTCTAAAAATGAAATAAATGCCTTCTATACACCTCAAACATTCACTCCAAAAAAGAAGATTGTGGTTTTTCGCATTATTTTTTGAAATTTGGGCTCTTATAGTAAGAATAACACTTGCGCTGAAGCATCTTTTATGCTCATTTCTTGTTTTTCAGGATTTATTCTGGGTTTAATTTTGTTTATTTGATGAAAATGAACAACAATACACACCATGGAAACATTTTTGTTTGATTTGGGTCGAGTGAGATTTTCACCTAGAACCGAAAGGGGGGGTATTGGCACTTTTCATGGAAAAATGTGAAAAATTAAATTTTCTAAAAATGAAATAAATGCCTCCTATACACCTCAAACATTCACTCTAAAATAGAAGATTATTGTTTTTCGCAAAATTTATAGAAATTTTTGCTCTTTTAGTAACAATAACACTTGCGCTGAAGCATCTTTTATGCTCATTTCTTGTTTTTCAGGATTTATTCTGGGTTTAATTTTGTTTATTTGATGAAAATGAACAACAATACACACCATGGAAACATTTTTGTTTGATTTGTGTCGAGTGAGATTTTCACCTAGAACCCAAAGGGGGGGGTATTGGCACTTTTCACGGAAAAATGTGAAAAATTAAATTTTCTAAAAATGAAATATATGCCTTCTATACACCTCAAACATTCACTCCAAAAAAGAAGATTGTGGTTTTTCGCATTATTTTTTGAAATTTGGGCTCTTATAGTAAGAATAACACTTGCGCTGAAGCATCTTTTATGCTCATTTCTTGTTTTTCAGGATTTATTCTGGGTTTAATTTTGTTTATTTGATGAAAATGAACAACAATACACACCATGGAAACATTTTTGTTTGATTTGGGTCGAGTGAAATTTTCACCTAGAACCGAAAGGGGGGGTATTGGCACTTTTCATGGAAAAATAAGAAAAATTAAATTTTCTAAAAATGAAATAAATGCCTTCTATACACCTCAAACATTCACTCCAAAAAAGAAGATTGTGGTTTTTCGCAATATTTTTAGAAATTTGGGCTCTTATAGTAAGAATAACACTTGCGCTGAAACATCTTTTATGCTCATTTCTTGTTTTTCAGGATTTATTCTGGGTTTAATTTTGTTTATTTGATGAAAATGAACAACAATACACACCATGGAAGCATTTTTGTTTGATTTGGGTCGAGTGAGATTTTCACCTAGAACCGAAAGGGGGGGTATTGGCACTTTTCATGGAAAAATGTGAAAAATTAAATTTTTTAAAATGAAATAAATGCCTTCTATACACCTCAAACATTCACTCTAAAATAGAAGATTATTGTTTTTCGCAAAATTTATAGAAATTTTTGCTCTTTTAGTAACAATAACACTTGCGCTGAAGCATCTTTTATGCTCATTTCTTGTTTTTCAGGATTTATTCTGGGTTTAATTTTGTTTATTTGATGAAAATGAACAACAATACACACCATGGAAACATTTTTGTTTGATTTGGGTCGAGTGAGATTTTCACCTAGAACCGAAAGGGGGGGTATTGGCACTTTTCATGGAAAAATGTGAAAAATTAAATTTTCTAAAAATGAAATAAATGCCTTCTATACACCTCAAACATTCACTCTAAAAAGAAGATTGTGGTTTTTCGCAATATTTTTAGAAATTTGGGCTCTTATAGTAAGAATAACACTTGCGCTGAAGCATCTTTTATGCTCATTTCTTGTTTTTCAGGATTTATTCTGGGTTTAATTTTGTTTATTTGATGAAAATGAACAACAATACACACCATGGAAACATTTTTTTTGATTTGTATCGAGTGAGATTTTCACCTAGAACCCAAAGGGTATTGGCACTTTTCACGGAAAAATGTGAAAAATTAAATTTTCTAAAAATGAAATAAATGCCTTCTATACACCTCAAACATTCACTCCAAAAAAGAAGATTGTGGTTTTTCGCAATATTTTTAGAAATTTGGGCTCTTATAGTAAGAATAACACTTGCGCTGAAGCATCTTTTATGCTCATTTCTTGTTTTTCAGGATTTATTCTGGGTTTAATTTTGTTTATTTGATGAAAATGAACAACAATACACACCATGGAAACATTTTTTTTGATTTGTATCGAGTGAGATTTTCACCTAGAACCCAAAGGGGGGGGTATTGGCACTTTTCACGGAAAAATGTGAAAAATTAAATTTTCTAAAAATGAAATAAATGCCTTCTATACACCTCAAACATTCACTCCAAAAAAGAAGATTGTGGTTTTTCGCAATATTTTTAGAAATTTGGGCTCTTATAGTAAGAATAACACTTGCGCTGAAACATCTTTTATGCTCATTTCTTGTTTTTCAGGATTTATTCTGGGTTTAATTTTGTTTATTTGATGAAAATGAACAACAATACACACCATGGAAGCATTTTTGTTTGATTTGGGTCGAGTGAGATTTTCACCTAGAACCGAAAGGGGGGGTATTGGCACTTTTCATGGAAAAATGTGAAAAATTAAATTTTTTAAAATGAAATAAATGCCTTCTATACACCTCAAACATTCACTCTAAAATAGAAGATTATTGTTTTTCGCAAAATTTATAGAAATTTTTGCTCTTTTAGTAACAATAACACTTGCGCTGAAGCATCTTTTATGCTCATTTCTTGTCCTTCAGGATTTATTCTGGGTTTAATTTTGTTTATTTGATGAAAATGAACAACAATACACACCATGGAAACATTTTTGTTTGATTTGGGTTGAGTGAGATTTTCACCTAGAACCGAAAGGGGGGGTATTGGCACTTTTCATGGAAAAATGTGAAAAATTAAATTTTCTAAAAATGAAATAAATGCCTTCTATACACCTCAAACATTCACTCTAAAATAGAAGATTATGTTTTTCGCAAAATTTATAGAAATTTTTGCTCTTTTAGTAACAATAACACTTGCGCTGAAGCATCTTTTATGCTCATTTCTTGTCCTTCAGGATTTATTCTGGGTTTTTTTTTGTTTATTTGATGAAAATGAACAAGAATACACACCATGGAAACATTTTTGTTTGATATGAGTCGAGTGAGATTTTCACCTAGAACCCAAAGGGGGGGGTATTGGCACTTTTCATGGAAAAATGTGAAAAATTAAATTTTCTAAAAATGAAATAAATGCCTTCTATACACCTCAAACATTCACTCCAAAACAAAAGATTGTGGTTTTTCGCAATATTTTTAGAAATTTGGGCTCTTATAGTAAGAATAACACTTGCGCTGAAGCATCTTTTATGCTCATTTCTTGTTTTTCAGGATTTATTCTGGGTTTAATTTTGTTTATTTGATGAAAATGAACAACAATACACACCATGGAAACATTTTTTTTGATTTGTATCGAGTGAGATTTTCACCTAGAACCCAAAGGGGGTATTGGCACTTTTCACGGAAAAATGTGAAAAATTAAATTTTCTTAAAATGAAATAAATGCCTTCTATACACCTCAAACATTCACTCCAAAAAAGAAGATTGTGGTTTTTCGCATTATTTTTTGAAATTTGGGCTCTTATAGTAAGAATAACACTTGCGCTGAAGCATCTTTTATGCTCATTTCTTGTTTTTCAGGATTTATTCTGGGTTTAATTTTGTTTATTTGATGAAAATGAACAACAATACACACCATGGAAACATTTTTGTTTGATTTGGGTCGAGTGAGATTTTCACCTAGAACCGAAAGGGGGGGTATTGGCACTTTTCATGGAAAAATGTGAAAAATTAAATTTTCTAAAAATGAAATAAATGCCTTCTATACACCTCAAACATTCACTCTAAAATAGAAGATTATTGTTTTTCGCAAAATTTATAGAAATTTTTGCTCTTTTAGTAACAATAACACTTGCGCTGAAGCATCTTTTATGCTCATTTCTTGTTTTTCAGGATTTATTCTGGGTTTAATTTTGTTTATTTGATGAAAATGAACAACAATACACACCATGGAAACATTTTTGTTTGATTTGGGTCGAGTGAGATTTTCACCTAGAACCGAAAGGGGGGGTATTGGCACTTTTCATGGAAAAATGTGAAAAATTAAATTTTCTAAAAATGAAATAAATGCCTTCTATACACCTCAAACATTCACTCTAAAATAGAAGATTATTGTTTTTCGCAAAATTTATAGAAATTTTTGCTCTTTTAGTAACAATAACACTTGCGCTGAAGCATCTTTTATGCTCATTTCTTGTCTTTCAGGATTTATTCTGGGTTTAATTTTGTTTATTTGATGAAAATGAACAACAATACACACCATGGAAACATTTTTGTTTGATTTGTGTCGAGTGAGATTTTCACCTAGAACCGAAAGGGGGGGTATTGGCACTTTTCATGGAAAAATGAGAAAAATTAAATTTTCTAAAAATGAAATAAATGCCTTCTATACACCTCAAAAATTCACTCTAAAACAGAAGATTGTGGTTTTTCGCAATATTTTTAGAAATTTGGGCTCTTTTAGTAACATTAACACTTGCGCTGAAGCATCTTTTATGCTCATTTCTTGTCCTTCAGGATTTATTCTGGGTTTTTTTTTGTTTATTTGATGAAAATGAACAAGAATACACACCATGGAAACATTTTTGTTTGATTTGAGTCGAGTGAGATTTTCACCTAGAACCCAAAGGGGGGGGTATTGGCACTTTTCATGGAAAAATGTGAAAAATTAAATTTTCTAAAAATGAAATAAATGCCTTCTATACACCTCAAACATTCACTCTAAAAAAGAAGATTGTGGTTTTTCGCAATATTTTTAGAAATTTGGGCTCTTATAGTAAGAATAACACTTGCGCTGAAGCATCTTTTATGCTCATTTCTTGTTTTTCAGGATTTATTCTGGGTTTAATTTTGTTTATTTGATGAAAATGAACAACAATACACACCATGGAAACATTTTTTTGATTTGTATCGAGTGAGATTTTCACCTAGAACCCAAAGGGTATTGGCACTTTTCACGGAAAAATGTGAAAAATTAAATTTTCTAAAAATGAAATAAATGCCTTCTATACACCTCAAACATTCACTCCAAAAAAGAAGATTGTGGTTTTTCGCAATATTTTTAGAAATTTGGGCTCTTATAGTAAGAATAACACTTGCGCTGAAGCATCTTTTATGCTCATTCCTTGTTTTTCAGGATTTATTCTGGGTTTAATTTTGTTTATTTGATGAAAATGAACAACAATACACATCATGGAAACATTTTTTTTTATTTGTATCGAGTGAGATTTTCACCTAGAACCCAAAGGGGGGGTATTGGCACTTTTCACGGAAAAATGTGAAAAATTAAATTTTCTAAAAATGAAATAAATGCCTTCTATAGACCTCAAACATTCACTCCAAAAAAGAAGATTGTGGTTTTTCGCAATATTTTTAGAAATTTGGGCTCTAATAGTAAGAATAACACTTGCGCTGAAGCATCTTTTATGCTCATTTCTTGTCCTTCAGGATTTATTCTGGGTTTTTTTTGTTTATTTGATGAAAATGAACAAGAATACACACCATGGAAACATTTTTGTTTGATTTGAGTCGAGTGAGATTTTCACCTAGAACCGAAAGGGGGGGTATTGGCACTTTTCATGGAAAAATGTGAAAAATTAAATTTTCTAAAAATGAAATAAATGCCTTCTATACACCTCAAACATTCACTCTAAAATAGAAGATTATTGTTTTTCGCAAAATTTATAGAAATTTTTGCTCTTTTAGTAACAATAACACTTGCGCTGAAGCATCTTTTATGCTCATTTATTGTCCTTCAGGATTTATTCTGGGTTTAATTTTGTTTATTTGATGAAAATGAACAACAATACACACCATGGAAACATTTTTGTTTGATTTGGGTCGAGTGAGATTTTCACCTAGAACCGAAAGGGGGGGTATTGGCACTTTTCATGGAAAAATGTGAAAAATTAAATTTTCTAAAAATGAAATAAATGGCTTCTATACACCTAACATTCACTCTAAAATAGAAGATTATTGTTTTTCGCAAAATTTATAGAAATTTTTGCTCTTTTAGTAACAATAACACTTGCGCTGAAGCATCTTTTATGCTCATTTCTTGTCCTTCAGGATTTATTCTGGGTTTTTTTTTGTTTATTTGATGAAAATGAACAAGAATACACACCATGGAAACATTTTTGTTTGATATGAGTCGAGTGAGATTTTCACCTAGAACCCAAAGGGGGGGGTATTGGCACTTTTCATGGAAAAATGTGAAAAATTAAATTTTCTAAAAATGAAATAAATGCCTTCTATACACCTCAAACATTCACTCTAAAAAAGAAGATTGTGGTTTTTCGCAATATTTTTAGAAATTTGGGCTCTTATAGTAAGAATAACACTTGCGCTGAAGCATCTTTTATGCTCATTTCTTGTTTTTCAGGATTTATTCTGGGTTTAATTTTGTTTATTTGATGAAAATGAACAACAATACACACCATGGAAACATTTGTTTGATTTGTGTCGAGTGAGATTTTCACCTAGAACCCAAAGGGGGGGGTATTGGCACTTTTCACGGAAAAATGTGAAAAATTAAATTTTCTAAAAATGAAATAAATGCCTTCTATACACCTCAAACATTCACTCCAAAAAAGAAGATTGTGGTTTTTCGCATTATTTTTTGAAATTTGGGCTCTTATAGTAAGAATAACACTTGCGCTGAAGCATCTTTTATGCTCATTTCTTGTTTTTCAGGATTTATTCTGGGTTTAATTTTGTTTATTTGATGAAAATGAACAACAATACACACCATGGAAACATTTTTGTTTGATTTGCGTCGAGTGAAATTTTCACCTAGAACCGAAAGGGGGGGTATTGGCACTTTTCATGGAAAAATGTGAAAAATTAAATTTTCTAAAAATGAAATAAATGCCTTCTATACACCTCAAACATTCACTCCAAAAAAGAAGATTGTGGTTTTTCGCAATATTTTTAGAAATTTGGGCTCTTATAGTAAGAATAACACTTGCGCTGAAACATCTTTTATGCTCATTTCTTGTTTTTCAGGATTTATTCTGGGTTTAATTTTGTTTATTTGATGAAAATGAACAACAATACACACCATGGAAGCATTTTTGTTTGATTTGGGTCGAGTGAGATTTTCACCTAGAACCGAAAGGGGGGGTATTGGCACTTTTCATGGAAAAATGTGAAAAATTAAATTTTTTAAAATGAAATAAATGCCTTCTATACACCTCAAACATTCACTCTAAAATAGAAGATTATTGTTTTTCGCAAAATTTATAGAAATTTTTGCTCTTTTAGTAACAATAACACTTGCGCTGAAGCATCTTTTATGCTCATTTCTTGTCCTTCAGGATTTATTCTGGGTTTAATTTTGTTTATTTGATGAAAATGAACAACAATACACACCATGGAAACATTTTTGTTTGATTTGGGTTGAGTGAGATTTTCACCTAGAACCGAAAGGGGGGGTATTGGCACTTTTCATGGAAAAATGTGAAAAATTAAATTTTCTAAAAATGAAATAAATGCCTTCTATACACCTCAAACATTCACTCTAAAATAGAAGATTATGTTTTTCGCAAAATTTATAGAAATTTTTGCTCTTTTAGTAACAATAACACTTGCGCTGAAGCATCTTTTATGCTCATTTCTTGTCCTTCAGGATTTATTCTGGGTTTTTTTTTGTTTATTTGATGAAAATGAACAAGAATACACACCATGGAAACATTTTTGTTTGATATGAGTCGAGTGAGATTTTCACCTAGAACCCAAAGGGGGGGGTATTGGCACTTTTCATGGAAAAATGTGAAAAATTAAATTTTCTAAAAATGAAATAAATGCCTTCTATACACCTCAAACATTCACTCTAAAAAAGAAGATTGTGGTTTTTCGCAATATTTTTAGAAATTTGGGCTCTTATAGTAAGAATAACACTTGCGCTGAAGCATCTTTTATGCTCATTTCTTGTTTTTCAGGATTTATTCTGGGTTTAATTTTGTTTATTTGATGAAAATGAACAACAATACACACCATGGAAACATTTTTGTTTGATTTGTGTCGAGTGAGATTTTCACCTAGAACCCAAAGGGGGGGGGATTGGCACTTTTCACGGAAAAATGTGAAAAATTAAATTTTCTAAAAATGAAATAAATGCCTTCTATACACCTCAAACATTCACTCCAAAAAAGAAGATTGTGGTTTTTCGCAATATTTTTAGAAATTTGGGCTCTAATATTAAGAATAACACTTGCGCTGAAGCATCTTTTATGCTCATTTCTTGTCCTTCAGGATTTATTCTGGGTTTTTTTTTGTTTATTTGATGAAAATGAACAAGAATACACACCATGGAAACATTTTTGTTTGATTTGAGTCGAGTGAGATTTTCACCTAGAACCCAAAGGGGGGGGTATTGGCACTTTTCATGGAAAAATGTGAAAAATTAAATGTTCTAAAAATGAAATAAATGCCTTCTATACACCTCAAACATTCACTCCAAAACAGAAGATTGTGGTTTTTCGCAATATTTTTAGAAATTTGGGCTCTTATAGTAAGAATAACACTTGCGCTGAAGCATCTTTTATGCTCATTTCTTGTTTTTCAGGATTTATTCTGGGTTTAATTTTGTTTATTTGATGAAAATGAACAACAATACACACCATGGAAACATTTTTTTTGATTTGTATCGAGTGATTTTTTCACCTAGAACCCAAAGGGGGGGGTATTGGCACTTTTCACGGAAAAATGTGAAAAATTAAATTTTCTAAAAATGAAATAAATGCCTTCTATACACCTCAAACATTCACTCCAAAAAAGAAGATTGTGGTTTTTCGCATTATTTTTTGAAATTTGGGCTCTTATAGTAAGAATAACACTTGCGCTGAAGCATCTTTTAAGCTCATTTCTTGTTTTTCAGGATTTATTCTGGGTTTAATTTTGTTTATTTGATGAAAATGAACAACAATACACACCATGGAAACATTTTTGTTTGATTTGTGTTGAGTGAGATTTTCACCTAGAACCCAAAGGGGGGGGTATTGGATCTTTTCATGGAAAAATGAGAAAAATTAAATTTTCTAAAAATGAAATAAAAGCCTTCTATACACCTCAAAAATTCACTCTAAAACAGAAGATTGTGGTTTTTCGCAATATTTTTAGAAATTTGGGCTCTTTTAGTAACATTAACACTTGCGCTGAAGCATCTTTTATGCTCATTTCTTGTCCTTCAGGATTTATTCTGGGTTTTTTTTTGTTTATTTGATGAAAATGAACAAGAATACACACCATGGAAACATTTTTGTTTGATTTGAGTCGAGTGAGATTTTCACCTAGAACCCAAAGGGGGGGGTATTGGCACTTTTCATGGAAAAATGTGAAAAATTAAATTTTCTAAAAATGAAATAAATGCCTTCTATACACCTCAAACATTCACTCTAAAAAAGAAGATTGTGGTTTTTCGCAATATTTTTAGAAATTTGGGCTCTTATAGTAAGAATAACACTTGCGCTGAAGCATCTTTTATGCTCATTTCTTGTTTTTCAGGATTTATTCTGGGTTTAATTTTTTTTCTTTGATGAAAATGAACAACAATACACACCATGGAAACATTTGTTTGATTTGTGTCTAGTGAGATTTTCACCTAGAACCCAAAGGGTATTGTCACTTTCCATGGAAAAATGTGAAAAATTAAATTTTCTAAAAATGAAATAAATGCCTTCTATACACCTCAAACATTCACTCCAAAAAAGAAGATTGTGGTTTTTCGCAATATTTTTAGAAATTTGGGCTCTTATAGTAAGAATAACACTTGCGCTGAAGCATCTTTTATGCTCATTTCTTGTTTTTCAGGATTTATTCTGGGTTTAATTTTGTTTATTTGATGAAAATGAACAACAATACACACCATGGAAACATTTTTTTTGATTTGTATCGAGTGAGATTTTCACCTAGAACCCAAAGGGTATTGGCACTTTTCACGGAAAAATGTGAAAAATTAAATTTTCTAAAAATGAAATAAATGCCTTCTATACACCTCAAACATTCACTCCAAAACAGAAGATTGTGGTTTTTCGCAATATTTTTAGAAATTTGGGCTCTTATAGTAAGAATAACACTTGCGCTGAAGCATCTTTTATGCTCATTTCTTGTTTTTCAGGATTTATTCTGGGTTTAATTTTGTTTATTTGATGAAAATGAACAACAATACACACCATGGAAACATTTTTTTTGATTTGTATCGAGTGAGATTTTCACCTAGAACCCAAAGTGGGGGGTATTGGCACTTTTCACGGAAAAATGTGAAAAATTAAATTTTCTAAAAATGAAATAAATGCCTTCTATACACCTCAAACATTCCCTCCAAAAAAGAAGATTGTGGTTTTTCGCATTATTTTTAGAAATTTGGGCTCTTATTGTAAGAATAACACTTGCGCTGAAGCATCTTTTATGCTCATTTCTTGTTTTTCAGGATTTATTCTGGGTTTAATTTTGTTTATTTGATGAAAATGAACAACAATACACACCATGGAAACATTTTTGTTTGATTTGGGTCGAGTGAGATTTTCACCTAGAACCGAAAGGGGGGGTATTGGCACTTTTCATGGAAAAATGTGAAAAATTAAATTTTCTAAAAATGAAATAAATGCCTTCTATACACCTCAAACATTCACTCTAAAATAGAAGATTATTGTTTTTCGCAGAATTTTTAGAAATTTTTGCTCTTTTAGTGAACATAACACTTGCGCTGAAGCATCTTTTATGCTCATTTCTTGTCTTTCAGGATTTATTCTGAGTTTTATTTTATTTATTTGATGAAAATGAACAACAATACACACCATGGAAACATTTTAGTTTGATTTGTGTCGAGTGAGATTTTCACCTAGAACCCAAAGGGTATTGTCACTTTTCACGGAAAAATGTGAAAAATTAAATTTTCTAAAAATGAAATAAATGCCTTCTATACACCTCAAACATTCACTCCAAAAAAGAAGATTGTGGTTTTTCGCAATATTTTTAGAAATTTGGGCTCTTATAGTAAGAATAACACTTGCGCTGAAGCATCTTTTATGCTCATTTCTTGTTTTTCAGGATTTATTCTGGGTTTAATTTTGTTTATTTGATGAAAATGAACAACAATACACACCATGGAAACATTTTTTTTGATTTGTATCGAGTGAGATTTTCACCTAGAACCCAAAGGGTATTGGCACTTTTCACGGAAAAATGTGAAAAATTAAATTTTCTAAAAATGAAATAAATGCCTTCTATACACCTCAAACATTCACTCCAAAACAGAAGATTGTGGTTTTTCGCAATATTTTTAGAAATTTGGGCTCTTATAGTAAGAATAACACTTGCGCTGAAGCATCTTTTATGCTCATTTCTTGTTTTTCAGGATTTATTCTGGGTTTAATTTTGTTTATTTGATGAAAATGAACAACAATACACACCATGGAAACATTTTTTTTGATTTGTATCGAGTGAGATTTTCACCTAGAACCCAAAGGGGGGGTATTGGCACTTTTCACGGAAAAATGTGAAAAATTAAATTTTCTAAAAATGAAATAAATGCCTTCTATACACCTCAAACATTCACTCCAAAAAAGAAGATTGTGGTTTTTCGCAATATTTTTAGAAATTTGGGCTCTAATAGTAAGAATAACACTTGCGCTGAAGCATCTTTTATGCTCATTTCTTGTCCTTCAGGATTTATTCTGGGTTTTTTTTTGTTTATTTGATGAAAATGAACAAGAATACACACCATGGAAACATTTTTGTTTGATTTGAGTCGAGTGAGATTTTCACCTAGAACCCAAAGGGGGTATTGGCACTTTTCATGGAAAAATGTGAAAAATTAAATTTTCTAAAAATGAAATAAATGCCTTCTATACACCTCAAACATTCACTCCAAAACAGAAGATTGTGGTTTTTCGCAATATTTTTAGAAAATTTGGCTCTTATAGTAAGAATAACACTTGCGCTGAAGCATCTTTTATGCTCATTTCTTGTTTTTCAGGATTTATTCTGGGTTTAATTTTGTTTATTTGATGAAAATGAACAACAATACACACCATGGAAACATTTTTTTTGATTTGGGTCGAGTGAGATTTTCACCTAGAACCGAAAGGGGGGGTATTGGCACTTTTCATGGAAAAATGTGAAAAATTAAATTTTCTAAAAATGAAATAAATGCCTTCTATACACCTCAAACATTCACTCTAAAATAGAAGATTATTGTTTTTCGCAAAATTTATAGAAATTTTTGCTCTTTTAGTAACAATAACACTTGCGCTGAAGCATCTTTTATGCTCATTTCTTGTCCTTCAGGATTTATTCTGGGTTTAATTTTGTTTATTTGATGAAAATGAACAACAATACACACCATGGAAACATTTTTTTTGATTTGTATCGAGTGAGATTTTCACCTAGAACCCAAAGGGGGGGGGTATTGGCACTTTTCACGGAAAAATGTGAAAAATTAAATTTTCTAAAAATGAAATAAATGCCTTCTATACACCTCAAACATTCACTCCAAAAAAGAAGATTGTGGTTTTTCGCATTATTTTTTGAAATTTGGGCTCTTATAGTAAGAATAACACTTGCGCTGAAGCATCTTTTATGCTCATTTCTTGTTTTTCAGGATTTATTCTGGGTTTAATTTTGTTTATTTGATGAAAATGAACAACAATACACACCATGGAAACATTTTTGTTTGATTTGGGTCGAGTGAGATTTTCACCTAGAACCGAAAGGGGGGGTATTGGCACTTTTCATGGAAAAATGTGAAAAATTAAATTTTCTAAAAATGAAATAAATGCCTTCTATACACCTCAAACATTCACTCTAAAATAGAAGATTATTATTTTTCGCAAAATTTATAGAAATTTTTGCTCTTTTAGTAACAATAACACTTGCGCTGAAGCATCTTTTATGCTCATTTCTTGTTTTTCAGGATTTATTCTGGGTTTAATTTTGTTTATTTGATGAAAATGAACAACAATACACACCATGGAAACATTTTTGTTTGATTTGTGTCGAGTGAGATTTTCACCTAGAACCCAAAGGGGGGGGTATTGGCACTTTTCACGGAAAAATGTGAAAAATTAAATTTTCTAAAAATGAAATAAATGCCTTCTATACACCTCAAACATTCACTCCAAAAAAGAAGATTGTGGTTTTTCGCATTATTTTTTGAAATTTGGGCTCTTATAGTAAGAATAACACTTGCGCTGAAGCATCTTTTATGCTCATTTCTTGTTTTTCAGGATTTATTCTGGGTTTAATTTTGTTTATTTGATGAAAATGAACAACAATACACACCATGGAAACATTTTTGTTTGATTTGGGTCGAGTGAGATTTTCACCTAGAACCGAAAGGGGGGGTATTGGCACTTTTCATGGAAAAATGTGAAAAATTAAATTTTCTAAAAATGAAATAAATGCCTTCTATACACCTCAAACATTCACTCCAAAAAAGAAGATTGTGGTTTTTCGCAATATTTTTAGAAATTTGGGCTCTTATAGTAAGAATAACACTTGCGCTGAAGCATCTTTTATGCTCATTTCTTGTTTTTCAGGATTTATTCTGGGTTTAATTTTGTTTATTTGATGAAAATGAACAACAATACACACCATGGAAACATTTTTTTTGATTTGTATCGAGTGAGATTTTCACCTAGAACCCAAAGGGGGGGTATTGGCACTTTTCACGGAAAAATGTGAAAAATTAAATTTTCTAAAAATGAAATAAATGCCTTCTATACACCTCAAACATTCACTCCAAAAAAGAAGATTGTGGTTTTTCGCAATATTTTTAGAAATTTGGGCTCTAATAGTAAAAATAACACTTGCGCTGAAGCATCTTTTCTGCTCATTTCTTGTCCTTCAGGATTTATTCTAGGTTTTTTTTTGTTAATTGATGAAAATGAACAAGAATACACACCATGGAAACATTTTTGTTTGATTTGAGTCGAGTGAGATTTTCACCTAGAACCCAAAGGGTGGGGTATTGGCACTTTTCATGGAAAAATGTGAAAAATTAAATTTTCTAAAAATGAAATAAATGCCTTCTATACACCTCAAACATTCACTCCAAAACAAAAGATTGTGGTTTTTCGCAATATTTTTAGAAATTTGGGCACTTATAGTAAGAATAACACTTGCGCTGAAGCATCTTTTATGCTCATTTCTTGTTTTTCAGGATTTATTCTGGGTTTAATTTTGTTTATTTGATGAAAATGAACAACAATACACACCATGGAAACATTTTTTTGATTTGTATCGAGTGAGATTTTCACCTAGAACCCAAAGGGGGGGGTATTGGCACTTTTCACGGAAAAATGTGAAAAATTAAATTTTCTAAAAATGAAATAAATGCCTTCTATACACCTCAAACATTCACTCCAAAAAAGAAGATTGTGGTTTTTCGCATTATTTTTTGAAATTTGGGCTCTTATAGTAAGAATAACACTTGCGCTGAAGCATCTTTTATGCTCATTTCTTGTTTTTCAGGATTTATTCTGGGTTTAATTTTGTTTATTTGATGAAAATGAACAACAATACACACCATGGAAACATTTTTGTTTGATTTGGGTCGAGTGAGATTTTCACCTAGAACCGAAAGGGGGGGTATTGGCACTTTTCATGGAAAAATGTGAAAAATTAAATTTTCTAAAAATGAAATAAATGCCTTCTATACACCTCAAACATTCACTCTAAAATAGAAGATTGTGGTTTTTCGCAATATTTTTAGAAATTTGGGCTCTAATAGTAACAATAACACTTGGGCTGAAGCATCTTTTATGCTCATTTCTTGTCTTTCAGGATTTATTCTGGGTTTAATTTTGTTTATTTGATGAAAATGAACAACAATACACACCATGGAAACATTTTTGTTTGATTTGTGTCGAGTGAGATTTTCACCTAGAACCCAAAGGGGGGTTTTATTTATTTGATGAAAATGAACAACAATACACACCATGGAAACATTTTTGTTTGATTTGTGTCGACTGAGATTTACACCTAGAACCCAAAGGGGGGGTATTGGCACTTTTCATGGAAAAATGTGAAAAATTAAATTTTCTAAAAATGAAATAAATGCCTTCTATACACCTCAAACATTCACTCCAAAAAAGAAGATTGTGGTTTTTCGCAATATTTTTAGAAATTTGGGCTCTTATAGTAAGAATAACACTTGCGCTGAAGCATCTTTTATGCTCATTTCTTGTTTTTCAGGATTTATTCTGGGTTTAATTTTGTTTATTTGATGAAAATGAACAACAACACACACCAGTGAAACATTTTTGTTTGATTTGTGTCGAGTGAGATTTTCACCTAGAACCCAAAGGGGGGGGTATTGGCACTTTTCACGGAAAAATGTGAAAAATTAAATTTTCTAAAAATGAAATAAATGCCTTCTATACACCTCAAACATTCACTCCAAAAAAGAAGATTGTGGTTTTCCGCAATATTTCTAGAAATTTGGGCTCTTATAGTAAGAATAACACTTGCGCTGAAGCATCTTTTATGCTCATTTCTTGTTTTTCAGGATTTATTCTGGGTTTAATTTTGTTTATTTGATGAAAATGAACAACAATACACACCATGGAAACATTTTTTTTGATTTGTATCGAGTGAGATTTTCACCTAGAAACCAAAGTGGGGGGTATTGGCACTTTTCACGGAAAAATGTGAAAAATTAAATTTTCTAAAAATGAAATAAATGCCTTCTATACACCTCAAACATTCACTCCAAAAAAGAAGATTGTGGTTTTTCGCATTATTTTTTGAAATTTGGGCTCTTATAGTAAGAATAACACTTGCGCTGAAGCATCTTTAATGCTCATTTCTTGTTTTTCAGGATTTATTCTGGGTTTAATTTTGTTTATTTGATGAAAATGAACAACAATACACGCCATGGAAACATTTTTGTTTGATTTGGGTCGAGTGAGATTTTCACCTAGAACCGAAAGGGGGGGTATTGGCACTTTTCATGGAAAAATGTGAAAAATTAAATTTTCTAAAAATGAAATAAATGCCTTCTATACACCTCAAACATTCACTCTAAAATAGAATATTATTGTTTTTCGCAAAATTTATAGAAATTTTTGCTCTTTTAGTAACAATAACACTTGCGCTGAAGCATCTTTTATGCTCATTTCTTGTCTTTCAGGATTTATTCTGGGTTTAATTTTGTTTATTTGATGAAAATGAACAACAATACACACCATGGAAACATTTTTGTTTCATTTGTGTCGAGTGAGATTTTCACCTAGAACCCAAAGGGGGGGGCACTTTTCATGGAAAAATGAGAAAAATTAAATTTTCTAAAAATGAAATAAATGCCTTCTATACACCTCAAAAATTCACTCTAAAACAGAAGATTGTGGTTTTTCGCAATATTTTTAGAAATTTGGGCTCTTTTAGTAACATTAACACATGCGCTGAAGCATCTTTTATGCTCATTTCTTGTCCTTCAGGATTTATTCTGGGTTTTTTTTTGTTTATTTGATGAAAATGAAAAAGAATACACACCATGGAAACATTTTTGTTTGATTTGAGTCGAGTGAGATTTTCACCTAGAACCCAAAGGGGGGGGTATTGGCACTTTTCATGGAAAAATGTGAAAAATTAAATTTTCTAAAAATGAAATAAATGCCTTCTATACACCTCAAACATTCACTCTAAAAAAGAAGATTGTGGTTTTTCGCAATATTTTTAGAAATTTGGGCTCTTATAGTAAGAATAACACTTGCGCTGAAGCATCTTTTATGCTCATTTCTTGTTTTTCAGGATTTATTCTGGGTTTAATTTTGTTTATTTGATGAAAATGAACAACAATACACACCATGGAAACATTTTTGTTTGATTTGGGTCGAGTGAGATTTTCACCTAAAACCCAAAGGGGGGGGTATTGGCACTTTTCACGGAAAAATGTGAAAAATTAAATTTTCTAAAAATGAAATAAATGCCTTCTATACACCTCAAACATTCACTCCAAAAAAGAAGATTGTGGTTTTTCGCAATATTTTTAGAAATTTGGGCTCTTATAGTAAGAATAACACTTGCGCTGAAGCATCTTTTATGCTCATTTCTTGTTTTTCAGGATTTATTCTGGGTTTAATTTTGTTTATTTGATGAAAATGAACAACAATACACACCATGGAAACATTTTTTTTTATTTGTATCGAGTGAGATTTTCACCTAGAACCCAAAGGGTATTGGCACTTTTCACGGAAAAATGTGAAAAATTAAATTTTCTAAAAATGAAATAAATGCCTTCTATACACCTCAAACATTCACTCCAAAAAAGAAGATTGTGGTTTTTCGCAATATTTTTAGAAATTTGGGCTCTTATAGTAAGAATAACACTTGCGCTGAAGCATCTTTTATGCTCATTTCTTGTTTTTCAGGATTTATTCTGGGTTTAATTTTGTTTATTTGATGAAAATGAACAACAATACACACCATGGAAACATTTTTTTTGATTTGTATCGAGTGAGATTTTCACCTAGAACCCAAAGGGGGGGTATTGGCACTTTTCACGGAAAAATGTGAAAAATTAAATTTTCTAAAAATGAAATAAATGCCTTCTATACACCTCAAACATTCACTCCAAAAAAGAAGATTGTGGTTTTTCGCAATATTTTTAGAAATTTGGGCTCTAATAGTAAGAATAACACTTGCGCTGAAGCATCTTTTATGCTCATTTCTTGTCCTTCAGGATTTATTCTGGGTTTTTTTTGTTTATTTGATGAAAATGAACAAGAATACACACCATGGAAACATTTTTGTTTGATTTGAGTCGAGTGAGATTTTCACCTAGAACCCAAAGGGGGGGGTATTGGCACTTTTCATGGAAAAATGTGAAAAATTAAATTTTCTAAAAATGAAATAAATGCCTTCTATACACCTCAAACATTCACTCCAAAACAGAAGATTGTGGTTTTTCGCAATATTTTTAGAAATTTTGGCTCTTATAGTAAGAATAACACTTGCGCTGAAGCATCTTTTATGCTCATTTCTTGTTTTTCAGGATTTATTCTGGGTTTAATTTTGTTTATTTGATGAAAATGAACAACAATACACACCATGGAAACATTTTTGTTTGATTTGGGTCGAGTGAGATTTTCACCTAGAACCGAAAGGGGGGGTATTGGCACTTTTCATGGAAAAATGTGAAAAATTAAATTTTCTAAAAATGAAATAAATGCCTTCTATACACCTCAAACATTCACTCTAAAATAGAAGATTATTGTTTTTCGCAGAATTTATAGAAATTTTTGCTCTTTTAGTAAACATAACACTTGCGCTGAAGCATCTTTTATGCTCATTTCTTGTCTTTCAGGATTTATTCTGAGTTTTATTTTATTTATTTGATGAAAATGAACAACAATACACACCATGGAAACATTTGTTTGATTTGTGTCTAGTGAGATTTTCACCTAGAACCCAAAGGGTATTGGCACTTTTCACGGAAAAATGAGAAAAATTAAATTTTCTAAAAATGAAATAAATGCCTTCTATACACCTCAAAAATTCACTCTAAAACAGAAGATTGTGGTTTTTCGCAATATTTTTAGAAATTTGGGCTCTTTTAGTAACATTAACACTTGCGCTGAAGCATCTTTTATGCTCATTTCTTGTTTTTTAGGATTTATTCTGGGTTTAATTTTGTTTATTTGATGAAAATGAACAAAAATACACACCATGGAAACATTTTTGGTTTGATTTGTTTCGAGTGAGATTTTCACCTAGAACCCAAAGGGGGGGGTATTGGCACTTTTCATGGAAAAATGTGAAAAAATTAAATTTTCTAAAAAATGAAATAAATGCCTTCTATACACCTCAAACATTCACTCTAAAAAAGAAGATTGTGGTTTTTCGCAATATTTTTAGAAATTTGGGCTCTTATAGTAAGAATAACACTTGCGCTGAAGCATCTTTTATGCTCATTTCTTGTTTTTCAGGATTTATTCTGGGTTTAATTTTTTTTATTTGATGAAAAATGAACAACAATACACACCATGGAAACATTTGTTTGATTTGTGTTTAGTGAGATTTTCACCTAGAACCCAAAGGGTATTGGCACTTTTCACGGAAAAATGTGGAAAAATTAAATTTTCTAAAAATGAAATAAATGCCTTCTATACACCTCAAACATTCACTCCAAAAAAGAAGATTGTGGTTTTTCGCAATATTTTTAGAAATTTGGGCTCTTATAGTAAGAATAACACTTGCGCTGAAGCATCTTTTATGCTCATTTCTTGTTTTTCAGGATTTATTCTGGGTTTAATTTTGTTTATTTGATGAAAATGAACAACAATACACACCATGGAAACATTTTTTTTGATTTGTATCGAGTGAGATTTTCACCTAGAACCCAAAGGGTATTGGCACTTTTCACGGAAAAATGTGAAAAATTAAATTTTCTAAAAATGAAATAAATGCCTTCTATACACCTCAAACATTCACTCCAAAAAAGAAGATTGTGGTTTTTCGCAATATTTTTTAGAAATTTGGGCTCTTATAGTAAGAATAACACTTGCGCTGAAGCATCTTTTATGCTCATTTCTTGTTTTTCAGGATTTATTCTGGGTTTAATTTTGTTTATTTGATGAAAATGAACAACAATACACACCATGGAAACATTTTTTTTGATTTGTATCGAGTGAGATTTTCACCTAGAACCCCAAAGGGGGGGTATTGGCACTTTTCACGGAAAAATGTGAAAAATTAAATTTTCTAAAAATGAAATAAATGCCTTCTATACACCTCAAACATTCACTCCAAAAAAGAAGATTGTGGTTTTTCGCAATATTTTTAGAAATTTGGGCTCTAATAGTAAGAATAACACTTGCGCTGAAGCATCTTTTATGCTCATTTCTTGTCCTTCAGGATTTATTCTGGGTTTTTTTTTGTTTATTTGATGAAAATGAACAAGAATACACACCATGGAAACATTTTTGTTTGATTTGAGTCGAGTGAGATTTTCACCTAGAACCCAAAGGGGGGGGTATTGGCACTTTTCATGAAAAATGTGAAAAATTAAATTTTCTAAAAATGAAATAAATGCCTTCTATACACCTCAAACATTCACTCC